>NC_067418.1:51865599-51987081 GCF_009764475.1 Pristis pectinata
TCTCTCCGAGGGAATTCCAGCCTCTGTGACTGCACCTACCTCTGTCTGTCTGTCCCTCCCATTGCTTCTCTTTATCACTGTCCCTACACCCAGCATTCAATGTTTGCACACTCCACCTGTGTGCAGAGCAGCTCGACGATGTGCCTGTCTCTTTCTCTATTCACCCACAAACCTCTGCATGCTTGTGCACCAGTCTCTGAATATCCTGTGTCTATCTGATCGTGTGTCTGTCTGTGTATATTGGCTCCTGCCACTGAGCAACTGAATCTCTAAATGGTTTCCATTGTTCTTTCTCCTGCCCCTGAGTGTCCGTGCCCCCTCTGTGTGAGCGATTCTGCAACCATCCATGAGCGTAAGCCGGCCCTATCACTGTGAAGGTCCCTGACCAGTACCTGTGAGTGTTCCTGCCCCTCCATGAGAGTGTTCCTGCCCTCTTGCCTGTGAGTGTACCTGCCCTCTCTCTGTGAGTGGTCCTGCCTCCTGCCTGTGAGGGGTCCTCTCAGAATCTCTGACCACATAACTCTATAATTTAATTGAACGTTTGACAACTTCCTCTCCTCACCACCAGCACCAGAAACTTTCATGCCAGTTGTGAAATGAATCATTCCTACCAGCTTGAAATCCAATTCATGGAGCAGACTAGATGGGCCGAACAGCCCATTTCTGCTGCTTTCTCTTGTGAGGTCATAACTGTCTGTCACAGGCATCAAGGGCCCAGCACAGATTTCCGTGTTTAAACATGGATCACACTCTTCCACTCACTACAGAACCCCGCACCTTCTGTTGAAATTCACAAGGCCTGCTTTGAATAAAATTTGACAATTGACGCTGGATCCCATGACTCCTCCTTAACTTTCAAACCAATCTGTCATGTGATCCCTCATCCAAGGCATTATAAAAGTACTTGCAGAGCAGAGGAACCACATTATTCTTATCAACACAGCCCGTTAACTCTTCAAAAAGTAAACAAATTAGTCACAGGGATTTCGCTGATCAAAACCATGCAGACTATCCCTGAGCATTACTGTCTGTGCAGCTGTGGATTAAGCCTGTCCATCCAAAATTTTCCAATTCCTTTCCCACCACTGATGTAAAGCTGAACAGCCTGTAATGACCTGGTTTCTTCCTGCTGTCCTTCTTGAATAAAAGCACCACATTTGACATCCTCCGGTCCTCTGGCACTTCTCCAGAGATGATTGGATTATTTCTGTCAGAAACTGGCAATCTCCACCCATGCTTCCCACAGCAGCCTGGGATACATCTCATAAAGCCTGGGATATATATCCACCTCTAATCCCTCTGGAACATCTAATGCGTCCTCCTTTGTGACAGCACTTTGCAAAGAATTCCTCGTTTCCCTTCTCTGGATTCTTCAACGACAACGTCCTTTACCACAGCGAACACAACTGAGAAGTATTTGCTGAAGTGAACACTTGCCTCTGTGCAAATTCACGCCCCTGCTTCTATCGCCAGTTTTACCTGCCCTTGTCAGCGAATATTCCTGCGTATGTCTGTGTGTCTGTTCAAGCTTCTGTCTGTCTTTATGTATCCTGCCTGTGTGGGAGTTCCTGCCTTTATTTCTCTGTGTGTTTGTCTGCCCACAGAAATGTGTACCTTCCACTGTCTGTGTGTGTACATGGCTCATTTTGTGACTGCTCTGCTTCCACATGTTTGCCAGCCTGTCAGTGAGAATGTTTCTTGGTCTGAGTGTGTGCCTTCCTTTTATTCTGAGTGTACCTGGGTCTGTGATTGTGTCTGTGCGTAACGGTGTCTGTGATTGTGTTTGTGTCTGCTGTGATTGTGTGAGTGCGAACCTGCGTCTGTGATGGTATACCTGTGCAGCAGGGTCCGTGATTGTGTGCCTGTGCAGCAGTGTCCGTGATTGTGTACGTGTGGACCTGTGTCTGTGATTGTGTAACTCTGGACCAGTGTCTATGTTTGTGTACGTGTGTGGAGCTGTGTCTGTGATCGTGTTACTGTGTGGATTTGTGCCTGTAAAGGTGTACGTGTGTACCTGTCTCTGCGATTGTGTAAATGTCTGTCTTTGATTGTGTATGTGTGCACCGGTGTCTGTAATTATGTTTGAGTGGACTGTGTCGCTGTTTTATTTTCTGTCTCTCCCATCGCATGCTCCCATTCTACCGGCGCCTCTGTGTTTTCTGCTCTGTCTGTGAACTGACGAGCATGTGGTCACTTCTGTGAATGCTCCCACAGACCAGTGTGTGCGTGTGTGCCTGTCTCCATTTGTGCATTGAACAGTCTGTCTATTTGATGGTTCCTGTCTCTGTCGATGAGTGTCTCTGCCTCCATTTTGTTGAGTTCCTGTATGTGTGGATTTCTGCCTACTTCTGACTGTGTCTGCATCTGCAGCTGCTGGAATATTCCTGAATGTGTCTCTGAGTGGGCATGACCCTTACTTTAGGTGCGCCACAACAGACATTGAGAATGCCAACCTTTTAATTTGTTTGTGACTGTCATGTCTCACATGTTTGCAATCGTGTCTGTCCGTCTGCGTGTGAGTGCATCTGCCTCTGTCTATGGGGGGCTTACCCTGCCCTGGTCTCTGTGAATACTTGTCTCTCAAATGTTGTGTCCCTGTGTCTGCCTGCCTTTCTTTCTCTCTCTCTGTCCTTTTCTTGTGCCCATCTGTGCAAGATTTCCTCTGTCAGTGAGCATTCCTTCCTCCCGTCTCTGATTGTACTTGTCTCTGTCTCTACATGTCTCTCCCTCTGTCGTGTACTGTGTCTGCCTCTGCCTGCTTTTCTCCCTGCCTCTCACTGTGTCTGTGTCTGCCTCTGCATCTCACGGAATATACCTGAGTACTTCGCTGAGTGGACGTGACTCCACCTTCAGGTATTTCACCTCTGATATTGAGTGTGTTAGACTCTTAATTTGTTTACTTGTCCCTCAAATTTGTGTGTGCCTGTACCTGCCTGCCTTTCTTTCCCTCCCTTTCTTGCATATGCTTATGTTCAATTTACTCAGTCTGGCAGTGTTCCTGCCTGTGTCAGTGAGAATCACTGCCTCAATCAGTGACTGTCCTTGCCCTCATCAGTGAGTTTCCCCGCCTCTGTCAGTGAGGTTCCCTGCCTGTGAATGTCCCTGCCTCTGTCAGTGAGTGTCGCTGCCTCTATCAGTGTGAGCTCCTGCCTCTGTCGGTGTGAGCTGCTGCCTCTGCATAAACCGACGTTATCACAATGTACTTCTCTCTCTCTCTATCACTAGGGACTTCTCCGTCTGCATTGCATTACAATTACCATTTATCCATGTCCCATTTCCCGTACTCTCCCAAATGCTTTCTGTGGCAGATGCTCAATGTCATTCTTAAAGTCGAAGTTGGGTTTACAGTCATTGGCACAAATACATGTATGCACAGATGCAATGACAAACTTACTTGCAGCAGCATCACAGGCACAAAGCATCACATCAGCAGCATTCACAAGCAATTGTCATCAACGGACGAACTCATTACTTCAGGAGTACACGCTTCTATGTCTGTGTTCTCGCTACTGTCTAATCATGTACCTTACCGTCCATTTGTCTTTGCCTGTATCTGCTTGCCTTTGTGTTTGTCCCTATCTGCCTTCCCCTCTCTCTGCTGTGCTCGCCTGTGCAAGTTTGCCTTTGTCTGTGCATGAGCTTGCCCTGTCATCAAACACCTCCCTCTTTTGGTGTCAATTTGACCTGTAACTCCACGCCCCTTCTTGGAATAGTTATGCTGCGTTGTCCTCTCCAGTGACTCGAGATGATAAGTATTCATTCCAGCCGTCACCTGCAACTGCCTGTGCAGGAGCCGACCTTACCCTCTCAGTGTATGACCGCCTGTGCAATCCGCTCCACTTCCTCCGCTCTCTCGCTGTTTCTTTGCGTCCTTTTGCGCTGCTTCAGGAGAGGTGAGATCCCCCTGCTGCGTTTTCCTGGAGCAAGCGACAAACTCATTGTGCATGTCCCAGCAGCCGGACGGCCAAGGGCGGAGCTCTGATTCAGACGTCACTGGACAGACGGTTGCCCCGAGTCACGGCCGTTCAGCAGCCGTTCGCTTGCCGATCTGGATGCCACAGTGGCGGTGCGCCGGCGATGGAGACGGGAGGAATGGCCAAGAGGCGGTGGGAGCGGGGCTGTTACATCCCACTCTCCGAGGCGAGGCTTTCGCCGGCTCCACTGCGCCGCTTCGCTCCCCGCGGGGCAGAGGGCTGCTCACTGTGGAGAACCCACACCGCCGCTTCTTCCGCTCTGTGCAACGCTGGTGCGCAGGCGCGTCGGCAGGAGAGCGATCTGCTGCGGTACCGCGACCCTCGTATACCTGGTTCGCATGCAGAACGCTTAGCAGGTTTTGCCCTCTGCGAATTGTAGTCAATCCTTGGTGGAAGGGACAGTTCGAAACTTTATTCAAATTAATAAACAGATATGCTCGAAATTCTCACCGGTCCGGCTGCATCTGTGGAAGTGAAACAGAGTTAAAGTTTCGTTCAGTTTTCAAGCATCTACTTTTCAAAAAAATATCGCTCCACTTTATTTGCACTGATACTCAGAGGTCTGGTTTATAGCTGTTTACATTACCCGGGCCCGGCTTCCAGAACTTCACAAGATTACAAGACCACAAGACAAAGGAGCAGAAGTAGGCCCTTCGGCCCGTCGAGTCTGCTCCATGAGCTAAAGCAAAATAAAAAAAAGAAAAAAAAACTCTTCCTCTCTAGACCCATTTTCCAGCCTTATCTCCATATCCCTTGATACCTTGACTAATTAGGTACCCATCTATCTCCTCGTTAAACGCCTCCAATGATCGGGCGTCCACTGCTGTACGTGGCAAAGAATTCCATAAATTCACTACCTTCTGGCTAAAGAAATTTCTCTTCATCTCTGTTTTAAACCGGTACCCTCTAATACTAAGATTGTGCCCTCTGGTCCTGGACTCACTCACCAAGGCAAACAGCTTAGCCACATCTACTCTGTCCAGACCTTTCAACATTCGAAATGTTTCTATGAGGTACTCTCTCATTCTTCTGTACTCCAGTGAGTACAGTCCAAGAGCCGACAAACGCTCATCATATGTAAGCTCTTTCATTCCTGGAATCATCCTCGCAAATCTCCTCTGAACCCTCTCCAACATCAGCACATCCTTCCTAAGATATGGGGCCCAAAACTGCACACAGTGTTCCAAATGAGGCTTCACCAGTGCCCCGTAGAGCCTCATCAACACTTCCCTACTTTTATACTCTATACCTCTCGAAATGAAGGCCAACATAGCATTCGCTCTCCTTACTGCCGGTCCGACCTGGTGGTTAAGCTTTCGGGTATCCTGCACGAGTATCCCCAAGTCCCTTTGTACTTATGTACTTTCAATTTTCTCTCCTTCTAGATAATAATCTGCCCGTTTATTTCTTTTTCCAAAGTGTACAACGGCACATTTCTCAATATTGAATCTCATCTGCCATTTCCTTGACCATTCTCCTAAACTATCTAATTCTCCCATGCAACCCTTCCTGTTTCTTCAATACTCCCTACTCCTCCACCTATCTTGGTGTCGTCTGAAAACTTAGCCACTAAACCATTTACTTCCATCATCAAAACCATTAATGTACAAAGTAAAAATAAGTGGCCCCAACACCGACCCCTGCGGAACACCACTAGTAACCGGAGGATCCTTTTATTCCCACCCTTTGCTTTCTGCCAACCAGCCAATGCTCCACCCATTCTACTATCCTACCTGTAATTCCATGAGTCCTCATCTTATTAATCAGCCTCTTGTGCGGCACCTTGTCGAAGGCCTTTTGAAAGCCTAAATACACAACATCCACAGCCTCTCCCTTATCCACCCTACATGAGATTTCCTCAAAAACTCCAATAGGTTGGTCAGGCTGGATCTTCCCTTCACGAAACCATGCTGGCTTGGACCTATCTTGCCTTGCATCTCCAGTTATTCCAGAACCTCATCCTTGAGGGTCGATTCCAATAACTTTCCAACCACCGATGTCAGACTAATAGCTCTGTAATTTACTTTATGCTGCCTCCCACCTTTCTTGTACAGCGAAACTACAGTTGCGACCCTCCAGTCCTCCGGAACCATGCCGGAGTCTATCGATTCCTGGAAAATTATCACCAATGCTTCCTCAATCTCTAAAGCCGCCTCCTTCAGTCCCGGGGATGCACCTCAACCGGTACGGGAGACTTAGCTGTATTTAGTCTATTTAATTGTCCTAGCACCTCCTCTCTAGTAATCTTAACTGAACTCAGTTCCATCCCTTGAGACCCCTGACTATACGGAAAAATTGCTAATGTCCTCCACAGTGAAGACTGATGCAAAATACTCATTTAGTTCCTCTACTATCTCTGTATCATCAATTATAATCTCTCAATCACCGATTTCGATTGGTCCTTTATCAACCCGCATCTCTCTTTTACTCTTCATTTATTTAAAAAAACTCTTAGTATGCTTTTTAATATCGTTTATATTAAAAAACTTAATATCCTTTTGAATGCTATCTACCAACTTCCTTTCATAATTCATCTTTTCTTTGCTAATGAACGTTATAGTTTATTTATGCAGATTTTTAAAAGTTTCCCAGTCTTCAGCGGTGGCCCTCTGTGTTTAAACTGACTCCCATCTCACTATGGTAATACTCAGTGAGTGTGGCTCTCCTCTGATCCGCTCCTTCATGACACCGTCAGCACCAACGCTGGATTCAGTGGTGTGCCTGTGAACATTTTGGTCTGACGGTTACTGTCCGACACCGGTGGAAACACGTTGAAACCTTTCCCCAGCTTCTGCTTCCTCCCAGAACGGACCGACTTCACTGGACTCTTCTCCTCTTTTATTGTTAACGTTCCGCGGATGACATTTTCTGTGTAAAATGGCATCACAGGGAGGCGTGGTTTCTGTAGTGTAGCGGTTATCACGTTCGCCTCACACGCGAAAGGTCCCCAGTTCGATCCCGAACAAGGACATAATTTTGGATCCTGCTCCAGGTGGTGAGGCGATTGCGTCTTCATGGTGATCCCATTCACCTTAGATGCAGCGGCAAGAGATTTTGCTTTGAAGTCCCAAGAATTTTCTTTTATATTCAGCGTGGCAATAGGCCCTTCCGGCCCAACGAGTCGGCGCCGCCCATTTTAAAGCCATGTTAACCTACCCGTACGTCTTTGGAACGTGGGAGGAAACCGGAGCACCCGGAGGAAACCCACGCAAACACGGGAGAACGTATAAACTCCTTACAGACAGCGTCTGGAATCGAACCCCGATCGCTGGCGCTGTAATAGCGTCACGCTAACCGCTACGGTACAGTGCCGCCCTTTATTCAGTTAAATTCCGCATACCTGCTGTGAAACCAAATTATCTCCGTCATGTTTGCGCTCTCTCACTCACTCTCCAACTGCCTATCTCTCTATCTCCCTCTAGTCATCTCCCTGATGAACTCCTGCACTCCTCGCCTGTCTCCAGCTCTCTGTTTTATTCTCTCACGTTCTGAAGGAGATGGTTATTTAGGAGAACTATCTCGATTCAGGTGAATTCTCCCACTGGACCGCTGTGCAAACTCGGTCAATGACTTCATTTAGCAGAGACAGTTCGAATTATCGCAAACTGACGGAATCAGGGAACAAAACAAATGACAGAAAACTGTCTTGACATCGACCATACATTACTGAATGGCTGAACGATCTGCTCGTGATCCAATTGATCCTGGTTTTCGTCACCTTCCAGCCTTTCTCTCACAAGCAATGCCCCATCTCTTCATCTACCCTCCGCCTTGCTGTGTCTGTCTCTCCCTCCCTCGCTCGCTGTTGTTCTCTTTCCATCTCCATCGCTCACATACTTGTCTGCTTCGCTTCCCTTTCAGTCCCTTGTTCTCAGCTGAGATTTCCCATTCCGTCCATCATTGCATTCCTCCATACGTCTTTCTGTCTGTCCTTCTTCCTCTCCAGACACACTCCCATCCTCTGGTAGCTTTCACATGGTTTCTCTCTGAGAAGAGAGATAGAGATAGAGAGAGAGAGAAAGGGAGGGAGAGAGAGGGAGAGAGAGAGAGAGAGAGAGAGCTGGCAGAGTTTTTCAGAACATCGTTAACTACATGAAAGCTACCAGAGGACGGGAGGGTGTCCAGTGATGGGCTGCAAGAACAAGCCAGGGTAATACAGGCCGGTGATGGGATTTATGATGGGAAACTTACTTGAAGGTATTCCGAGAGACAGGATCCACCTGCATTTGGGAAGGCAACGACTCAATAGGGACAGTCAGCACCGACTTGTACGGAGTAAACGCACGGATTTGATTAAGGTTTGAAGATATGACCGCGAAGATCGACGAGGCCAGGGCGGTGGACATTTATAAGAACATGGACTTTATCAAGGCCTTTCAAAAGGTTCCGCGTGAGTGGCTGTTCAGAAAGGTTGGATCACATGGGGCTCAGTGAGAACGAGTCAATTGGATGCTAATTTGGCGTGGTGCTGGGAGTCGGTGTCCGGTAGAGGAGCGTTGCATTTTTTTTATTGGAAGCCTGTGACCAGTGGAGTTCCGCATGGATCTGAGCTGCGTTTCTTGTTTGTCACATCCAGATCAGCGATAGAGATAAAAACTGAGGTTGCATTGTTATTACCTTTGCTGGAGACACTAATATTGGTGGGAGAATGAAGTAGGTTATCTGAAAGAACATCAGGACTTTAATCAGCTGTGAATGTAGCCAAGGAACGGCAGGTGAATTAACTGGGACAACTGCGACGTGTCGCATTTTTGGATGTTAAACCAGTGTAGGACTCACATACTAAATGAGAGCTCCCTGTGGAGTGTTGTAGAATCGAGAGACCTCAACGTATAAGGACATACTTTCCGGAATTTGACGACACAGGTAGACAGGTTGGTGGAAACGATGCTTTTCACGCGTGCTCTCATAAGTCAGGGCACTGAGTACAAAGTTGGGACGTCATGTCAGAGCTGTACATGACATTGATGAGACCGCACGTGGAGAAGTCTGTGCAAGTCTGGTCGACTCGCTGCAGGGAAAATGCCGTTCACCTGTAGAGGGTACAGAACATATTCACAGGGATGCTGCCATCACTGGACAGCTTCACAGACCAGTAGAGATTGGATAAGCTGGGGCTTTTTCCCCTGGGGCAACGGAGGCTTGAGGACTGACTTTTAGAGGTTTATAAAATCATAATGGGCAGAGATAAGTTGGATTGTTACTGTCTCTTTTTCTTTGGTGGCATGGACTGAAAATGGAGGGGAGAAGTTTCGGGTGAGAGGGCTAATATTGAAAGGGGATCTGATGGACAAGTTGTTAACACAGGTGGTAGAGTCCATATGTAATGGGCTGCCAGAGGAAGTGGAGAGGTGGGTGCAAGTACAGATTTCAAAGATATCCTGGAATTTCCATGGATAGGAATGGTTCCGAGGAACATGGGCCCAACTCAGGCTAATTTGATTGGATCAGGTTGATTCATTCGTTAGCATGGACGTATTGGGCCGAAAGCCCTGTTACCTCGCTATAGATCGTTATGACTCCATGAGGTACGTTGAATCCGAGAAACAAGGAGGAGAATAAATATATGTTTCAGTGTCGCTCTATCCCATCTCTCAACTTTCTTTCAGCACATCGAAGACTGCATTGCTGCTGCTTCCTGACACAAAGCTTTCATTCCGATTTCTGCCAATTTCCACCTTATTGCACCTTTAGATAGTCCTCCCCTGACACTTCCCTTCCCTTTCTCACTCTCACGTTTTCTTTTAACTGACAGCGAGCTGCTTGACAGCTCTGTTAGGAACACGAGAAAATGATTCTCTGAAATCCAATATTCGCAAATCACTAATTTAAGAAAACTGCAGCGAACCGACGAAGGCGATGCCTTGAAATATACACAATTCCTTCAGAGCTCGCCACACGGGTAATTAAATGGTTAGTTCTAATTAATCCTAATCCATCAATTAAAAAAACGTTATCAAGCTCCCGAAACCTCGAGCAATCAATTCGCAGGGAAAGCCCAGAATGGGAAACGGAATTTCGTTTCTGATTTATGTCGTTGCAACGTTACATTGTCTGTTGATGGGCTTTGGCATCAGCTGTCTCTGTGGCACAATCGGCCAGCGCGTTCGGCTGTTAACCGAAAGGTTGGTGGTTCCAGCCCACCCAGGGACGGTGATTTCAGGTTTTCTCCCCGACATTCAACACTTCTGGGGGCGCTGAAACAGCAAATCATCATTTCCTCAGAGGTGAGAGCTTGAAATCGTGTTGACCTTGGTGACTGCTAAAACATAACGTGTTTTTTGCATGGTATGTGGATGATATGGAACTTCTAATTGTAATGGGAATCATATGGATCATGTCGACTCTGAAGAATGAAAAGAAACAAACAAAAAACATCTCTGGCTGCTTGCACTGAAAGGCAACCAGGGAATGCCGGATTGCTCTGTTGCTCAAAGACAGCGAGTTTCCATGTGTCGATGACGTCTGAGAGCTCTGAAACTTTAATTTCCTCTCCCTCCACAGATCATATTTCCATTTTACTTTTATTTCAGCTTCATTCCACATTTGATCAGGAATAAATATTCTTCCCAATTTATGTTCAAATGTTTCAACATGAACAATACGCATTGCAATGGAAATTGGACAAGAATTGTGATTTCAGTCATTATTCTACTGATAATACTCGATCATCATTTAATGGGTTCTCGGTGTTTTTCCCAAATATTCTCCCACCGACTGCGATGCAGAAAAAACAAAATGCGCCGCGAAAACATGAGCCATACAGCGATACCGGCACAGAGGCAGAGAGGGATATAGCACGAACGCAGGATTTTCCGTCCACCCAGTCCGCAAGAAACATTCACCACCAACAAACTCCAATCTTTCTTTATCCTTCCCATATTCCCATCAATTGTACCCAGATTCAATCCCTCACCGACACACTGTGGACATGCTCACGGTGACCAAAGGAAGCTACCAACCTTTGTGTCCTTGGGACATGGGAGGAAACCGGTGAACATGCAGGAAACCCACACAGTCCAAGGCGGAACTGCACACCGCGCCCAGACAGGACGAGGTGAGGACTGAACCCGTATCTAATACGTCTGCGCTCGATGGCTCAAAAAAACAACGCGTTGGACTTCTATCCTGCAATTTACTTCAAACTGAACCACTGTAAGTGTAATGAAACGGTGCTTTGCACCTCAATGGCGCAGTGATTTAAAACACGGCTTCAAAGGTATTCCTTTTTCCGTGGGCTTGGCAAGCATGTTCCCGATGTTGTACGCAATCCAGTAGTTATCAGTTATTTTCTCACTGTTGCTGGAGAAGATTTACTGTGCGGCGCCCTCTGCAAGAGGAGAAACGCACGTTAGTCTCTTCTGCGCAGACTCAAATATGCTGTTGCGTTATCAGAAATTCGTACCCTCTAATTGTTTGCAAAATCCTATCGAGGAATTCGGTGCTGTAATATGCTGGAAACTGTGGGACTGGTTTTGTCGCTTCTTCAGTGAAATAATGAAAGGAAGCGGACGCAAGTCTGCGTTTGACGAAATGCGGTGCTCTCTTCAGTAGCTTTAACTAGATGCACCAAAGGTGGCTACTGTGGGCTCTGTAGCGCAGTGTTGTAGCGTGTTGGACTTCTAATAATGTGTGACGAAGCGATAAAAAGTTATGGGTTCGAGTCCCACCACAGTCAGTATTTTGTCCGAATTCGCAACAACAAAAAAGAACGTCAGAATTCGAGTGGCTGATGACATCACCTGATGTTGAACAATCTAGAAATCCAGGTCATTGTTTGAAATAATCGATTCATTCACTTAACCACAGAAAGGAGGTGATTATTTTCTCACAGGTCGCCCGAGTGGAATTTTCCGGGAAAATTGCTGCGAGTACTGAGTCTTTGATTATTTCTAAGACGGGGGAGATAAATACTTGAAATAATGGGACTGATAAGTCAACGAGGTGGGATGGAATGCACAGTTAAATGACTGAGCTTCTGTGTGCACTTCGGTCTTTCCGATGTGCACGGATATTTGTCAGTAGGTAAAAGATTTAAATTTTGGTTGTCTTCAGTTCACTAAAATTCTTCCATTCCATTAATGTTGCAGTTTTGACAAGCCCCTTGTTTTCTGTTCATGGTAATTCAAACATTTATGAAGAAAAAACAACAAATTTGTTTTCCATAATTCAGGAAATAACGTAAATTTTTGACCCGGAACCTTTCCCCTCACAACATGCAAAAGCCCAGTTTATGCTGTTCCCAATCCTCGCAGAAACTCCGTTTCGAAATGGTAATCTTTATTACTTCTTTGAATTAAAGGCCCAGACTGAGAGGGCAATGGGTAGAACCGTGCAGACGGCACAGGTCCTGGTGTGATCCATGTTTTCCCTGATTGCAGTAAAGGCAAGGCCGAGTAACCGTCATTACATCATAAAGACTTCACGAAAACGTCGGCCAATATCGTATGTTTTTGTACATATGTGTTCACACACTTGAGAACGGTTGGGAATATCCCAGATGGGTTACAGGAGAAATTTTCTGGTTTCGCAGCTAATGTGAGTGATTTCCTTTGCAATTTTAATCTGCGGAAGCTGGGATTGTTTCATTTCGATGAAGAACATTGAGAGCACACTTTGTGGACATCTTGACGGACATGCCCAATTCTCGCTGGACGTAACAGCACAGGTAGATAGGATGGTGAGGTCACTCTGTGCAGCTGCTGGAAATGTCTGACTTGAACCGTTTTGACCCATGTCGACAATGAGAGTACTCATGAAAATTAGCGTCCCTGCACTGACTTCAGGTGAAACCTCATGTTCTGCCACCTTGCCGTCTGACATGACAACCGTTTACCACTTCTGTCTCCGGTCTACTCTGAAGAGATATTGGATGGATTGGAAAACGGGATGCCGCATCAAGCCTCAAACCTTGTGTCTGGGACAAATAGTTTCAAATCAAGCACTGAGGGTAAAAGAACTTTCAAGATGAACATGTTCAATCTGTGAGTGTTGTTACTTAATGAACGAAAAACAACTTCGTTGTGCGGTAGTGTGGCGGAGCGCTCTAAGGCGCTGGATTAAGGCTCCAGTCTCCACGGAGGCGTGGGTTAGAATCCCACCACTGCCATTGGGTGAAAACCTACTGCACCCAATATTACCTGTTGCAGTATTAAAAATGCATTGGCAAATGTTTTGCAGAAAAAAGATCACAAATCACCGTGACGATGATCCTGCATTGGTGCCACGATCAATGGTTTCACTGAAGGGCTGAAGAACAGTCATGAGTTGCTGTGGAGATTGCGTATGGGTGTGATCGTGGCCCATATTTATACGACACAAATGTGTTTGAAAGTATTCAAAATCAAGCTGTATTCCAACATATCAGCAACGCTGCTTCTGCCGTGTCTTGAAATACACAGAAAACTGGTCGGAGTTCGAGTCGAAAAGACCTGTGCAACGCGACGTGGGATCGTTTGTCAACAGGACCAGGGCAAGTTTGCAAAGCAGGACACGGCCGCGTTTGCAAGCGATTGTCACCGGAAACTAACACCACACCGCAAAAAACGCAAGGAAGCAGAAAACAAAGTAATCGGAAACGTCATCTGGTTGAACTGCTCGCCCTGTTTCTTGCTTCGCAGACACCAACGGACCTGATGCGTTTTGAGGGTTTGTATTTGTTCTATTGTTTTTTGTTTTATGTTTGGAGGTGCGTGAACGGCGGTGCTTGCATGGAACCTGCCTTATCACACGGCAACTCACCCCATAAATGAAAGGCTCCGCTGGGAGTTGAACACAGTATCTCCTGTTTACAAGACAGGCGCTTTGACCATATCAGCCACGGAGCCCCCGCGCCGTCCAATAAGTGTAATAATGAGATGCTACTTGCATTAACTTCCCTTGTTCGTTTACTGGCGAGGGAATTGCTTCAGATTCTGCTCAACTCTTCAGATTCACTGTTTCATCTACTTCCAAACATTGTATCACCGTATCCAGAAAAAAGGATTCTCCGCAGTGACAATTCCGCCTGATTTACTGAAAACTTCCTTGCCTCCATTCGTACCACTTCAAAACCCCTACCGTTACCTCCGCTCTTTATGTTTGATCTCATCACAGCCTCACGAGAAGTCACCAGAAGTCAATTAAATGGACCAAGTCGGTGTTTTCCATCTTCCTCAGGTGGTACGGACATGGATACAACTGTTTTTGTCTATTTCACGAGCTGGGAGCAGAAGGTAACGGGATGCAACCAACATGAAATCGCTTCCAGCGAAGGAGGTGGCTGATGGTTTGAATGTGTTCAACTTCGGGAACTCATTTCCCTGGGACTGACGCAGTCAGACCCTCTGCAGTCCGACTTCTGGTTCTCAACCAGATCTGGATATAATTCCGTCCGTTACATCCCTTCTGTGTGAGAATCGAGAGACGGAAATGTGCAGATCCTTAATAATGATACAATTTACATTTCTCAGTGTTCTTAGGATTTGTAACCGCATTTCATACTTATACATAATCTGCTTCAAATTTTGATCGTTTTTACTTCACTTATTTCTGTAACAAAAGATTCTTAATTCGTGACTGTTCTTGGTGCTGCACAGCTTGAAATATACTTCTGTTCACTCGTTCCTTGGTCAGCTACGTCGGATGATACACAGCACTTGGTGGTGTTGATGAGATGAACAGCGTGTTGCTACAGATAGCCCACGGAGAAGGGAACGTGATGTCTGCATCACGTGGTCCGCACCACCCACAATTAATTACACCCTGAAACAGCTCACTCCATACATCTCACTGAGCTAGCTTGACAGCATTGCATCTGTCAGCGGGAAGGGGCGGGGCAGGAAAAGTGAACTTCCTAACTTCCCAACCGGGATGAAAACGCTGTTCAGTGTGTAAGTACATTCAGCTCCATCGCGGAATCATTCCAAATGTGGAAACTCTTGGCAGCGGTTAATTCTCTCCGTGCTTGAGAAATGCGTCCCTCTTTCTCACTCTCTCGCAGTACATCGGCCCCAGGCAGTTTTCATAGCTCTTTCTCTTGGCGTATCTAATAGGGTACGACTGTGTGGCCTAATGGATAAGGCGTCTGACTTCGGTGTTTGAGGCAAAGTCGTCAGAAGATTGCAGGTTCGAGTCCTGTCACGGTCGCTTTACCAATGTGGTTTTCCTTCTATTCTGTCGCTCCCTCCCTCCACCACACCTGTCTCATCTTATTCAAACACACGCGTCTCTAGCGCATCGGCTTCGAGCAGTGTTCCGCGCCGTGTTTACCTCGGTCACTCCGCCTTTTCGTTTCACGTAACTTTTATTTCATGTGTCTTGTCTGTGATATGTTTCTGCAAACTTTCTCATAAACATCGGAGTGGAGCTCCTCAAACTGTCGGGAGCAGCTGCTGCTGGGAAGGCGGAATGTGCTGCACATTCAGCAGGTCAGATCGCAGCGGAGGAGACACCACAGTGAACCTGTATAACCATCGGGTTAGGACCTTACACACACGTTTTCCTTACTGCAGAAACGGTGTCGGGGTCGCAGGCTGATGGACACGTTCGGTGTTGCCAGGCCCGGTTACTCCGATTCCGGAAGCAAGGCTACATTTGATGGCAGACGGCGACGGACGGATGGACATGGAGACGGCGGCGTTCAGTCTAAGCTGTGAGAACAGAGTGTTGGTCACCTGTTGGTTGCCCAGTCCCGCTGTGAACCTGTGCGAAGGATCAGTTCGGTGAGATAATGTCAGACAGCGATAATCTATCTGATGATGTTATCAGATGTGGGGACTCGTTCTGTCGAATGCAGAACAGGACAGCACCATGGAGAGGACCTTTACCACATCACATCTTCTCAGACCTCAACGTCAAATTAAACTAGTCCAATCTGCTTTTACGTGGCCCATTTCCTTCTATTCTCTGCCCGTACGTCGATCATGACATTAATATCGTGCTTCTCAAATGTTTCACTCGGCTGAAAACGAAGAATATTTTATTCGACCCCATCCCCGGACACATGAACGCACCTTAATCTGTTCACTCGCTGCAGTAATGAAATTAGTCGTTTCGCTGCCTGTCGTCGTCAGGATGGCCGAGCGGTCTCAGGCGCTGCGTTCAGGTCTCAGTCTCCACTGGAGGCGTGGGTTCGAATCCTACTCCTGACAGGTACGCATTTTAATCCTTGATTCTCCCTCCCTGTTTTCTCCCACTGGTCGCCAGTTTTGCCTCGCCCCATCCTCGCTTCTGCCATTGAACAAGCCTGACCTCCCACAGATCACATGACTTCCCCAATTTACTGTTTTTTTTTCGTCCTATCGCCCTTCGCGATCTTCTTCTGGTCCTCTCGACTGCCAGCGAGATTATGGTCCGCCGTCCCTCACTCTCCCGTCCCATCTTCACATCCGTTGTTTCTCAAATATACAGCAATTTACTGATGGCAACGGTGAATGCAGTTACAGCCCAGAGAGGGGGATGATGGGTTGGACAGTTGGGGAATCAGAATGCTTGTGGGAGCTGCGAGGTAGAGAGAGACTGAAAACCAGATAAATACAGACAGTGCAGAAGTGGAAGAGTTAGACGGTGACGTGACGGAAGACTTGCAGGTTCAGCGAAAGGACGATGGAGGTAACTGAGCGGAATGAGAGACGGAGCTGAGCCAGTTGGTCCTGGTACCAACTCTTCTTCTGGGCTATTTAATCAAACCCCTCTACTGTTGATCCAACAACTATCCATTCATCCCACTTCATTCAATTCCAGTGATCCAGCTTCCACCACTCCCAGCGCAGAGTATTCGTGAGCTTCACCACCCTGTGCGTGAAGAAAATTTTCGGTACCTCAGTTTCAAATGACCTGCTCTTTATCTTAGAGTTCCGTCCCCTTGGTTGTGACTCTCTCACTGGTTAAAACATCTCAACATCTGCCCTGTCAGGCTCCATTAAAAATCTTTTTTTTTGTCTGAATAAGGTCGACGCTCATTCCACTAAACTCCAAGGAATTGGGGTCGGTCGTAGTTCGACATGAAGAATTCATAACTGAATGAACTAACACAGTCCCATGATATTCAGATGGAAGTGACAATTCCAGCCCAGCTTTCATTGTTGGTGAATATTTTCAATCAGTTCAGTTTACAGAACAGAGGCCCACTTTTGCAGCAGTCTCGTGTGTGAACTGAGTTCCATGATATCAGACACTAGTCGGCTGTTTCTCAAAGAAAACTGTTTTGTTTTATTTCACTTTGGTTAAATTGTGTCTAACTGTTTCAAAGAATTATCGATTTCAAAGAGTGCAGGCGATCTCCATGGAGAGGGGTTTTCACCCAGTGTGTGAAGAGAGCATCATATCACTCAAGTCAGCAAAAACTTGACAACGCCATGAACGTCGAGTAACTTAACCATCTGGGTATCAGCCCTTCTGGGAAACAGCTTCAAATCCGCGCAGTCGTCGATTCTCCTCTGACCGGGTGAAGAATGTTCTGAACATTTCAGCTGGGGTGTCGTTCATCGTGACACCACGTCGTTACCTATTCTGCAGACATTAAGTTATTTTAGAAATGACTGAGAACGAATCGTTGGCAATCACTCACATGGTGGAATCCAGTGGAACAACGAATGGGCATGTCTGCAGTCTTGAACATCGCCGGGACTGTTGAAACACCGAGGAGGCCGTAACTTTTGCTGCCCATCACACTGCATTCAGAAGTTGAAGGGACACACGCGTCTGGTTCACTGTGAATGAAAGTCCGTGTCTCACGGCGCCGGGAACTCCACTTTAATCCATGCAGTGGAAAACTCGTTCATTCTCGGCACAGAAGCCAATGACTTCCCTCCACCCTCACCTTCTAAACTAACGGTGCAGAAAATATATCTCCAAACGGCACAGACTTCTGTTGGTACCGGACCCTCTTCACTGCTCTCTCTCTCTAGCTGTAAACAAAACACTTTAAACCTACACTTCAGGCTCAACAACCGTAGCTCGAATACAGTGTAACAGTAAACGCAGACAGAGCTGCGATGGCCGAGTGGTTAAGGTGTTGGACTTGAAATCCAATGGGGATTCCCCACGCAGGTTCGAAACCTACTCGCAGCGCTAACAATTTCAGACACAGGTACCAGAGGAGCAACTGCCGCTGATAAGCATTTGTTTATTATTGTCACTTGTACTGAGGTACAGTGAAAAGCTTGTCTTACAAACCGATCGTACAGGTCAATTCATTACACAGTGCAGTTCCATTGAGTTAGTACAAAGTGCATTGATGTAGTACAGGTAAAAACAGTAACAGTACATAAGTAAAGTGTCACAGCTACAGAAAAATTGCAGTGCAATAAGGTACAAGGTAGATCGTAAGGTCATAGTCCATCTCATTGTATAAGGGAACAGTTCAATAGTCTTATCACAGTGGGGTAGAAGCTGTCCTTAAGTCTGGTGGTACGTGCCCTGAGACACCTGTATCTTCTACCCGATGGAAGAGGAAAGAAGAGAGAATGTCCCGGGTGGGTGGGGTCTTTGATTATGCTGGCTGCTACACCGAGACAACGAGAGGTAAAGACAGAGTCCAAGGAGGGGAGGCTGGTGTCCGTGATGCGCTGGGCTGTGTCCAGAATCCTCTGCAGCTTCTTACGGTAATTCCAACGTACAGACAAGACTCCCTATGTCTCACACATTCAGGCAGACATTTTCACCACAAGCAATAGGTCCACATGTTGACTCTATCTATTGAAGGAACGGTGCATCCTTCGTGTTGAGGTGAACAGATACGCGAGGGCAGGTTGGCCCATCATACGGCTGCGGCTTCCTTTTAAGAGGGGAGATGTACTACTTAAATTCCGACAAAACATGTCATCTCTTTTTCCGGGTTGACTTCATTACTTTTCGAACTTCATCAAGATTTTCTGGTCAACCGTCTCATTGCCAAACAGAAGGAATTGAAACGGTGAAAGACACACTGGACACTTCGCCATCTGAAGACTGAATTGGACCCTTGACTTTGTCACTGCCGTGCACGTGGTGATGATTTCTGATCCTTCACCTGTCCCTGTACTGCACCCAGTCATGCTTGCCAACAACTCTGACCGAGTCCACCCCAGATTATGAGCTGCCCTCTGATCCTGGTCCCACTGCTTTGCACGTTGTGACCCTGTTCTTCCCCTCAAGACACTTTCCGGTCTGTTTCTGAACCTGGCTTTGTTACACATAACTGGCAGCAGGCGGCAGAAGTGAGCGGGATATGGCCGAGGACTAAACGGGAACAACGTCACTGACCACCTGGTCTCACTGCCCGGGTTTTGACGTGGAAGTGGATCTCATTCCTCCACCCGACACCATATAATGAGCAATCTGGCCCTGCCGGCCACTACTGACCACTGAATAACAAGCCTATACGTGGCCTGACCGGGTAATGATTTCACATTTCCCATTCTCGTGGTATCTGACGTGAAATGTTTCGGTGAGTTGATGGCTGAATATAAAATATCACCGCATAAAAGTTAGGCAGGACAGTTTGCAGTTTCAAACTATCCTGCCTAACCTTTTATCAACACCTGCTTTTGGTCTGTTCGCAAACAAAACCGTTTGTTTCGGATGTGAAGAGTGTTATGCAGAGCTGTCAGGGTGGCCGAGTGGTCTAAGGCGCCAGACTCAAGGAATGAAATTCCTTCCGTTGAAACGGGGGTGTTCTGGTCTCCAACTGGAGGCAAGGGTTCGAATCCCACTCCTGACATGTGCTGACTTTTACATTTGTAATTTTGACTTATTCAATCGACGTCAATTGATTCCAGTTAATTGGACCGGAGCTGCTTGAGTGGATAAAAGCTGGAAAAATCACAGCGTGGTTTTCTACCAGCGGCTCGCAATGCAGCGCATTCAGACTGCGGGCGCTGATGAATGAAGGGGATTTGGAACGGATAGTCCGTGACATCTTCTAATGAATGGTCATTGGGTGGACAGTGTGAAGTTGGTGCCATTTTCACAGGTTGTCGGTGACAGTTCTGTTCACATTTTTGTTTAAGTTGAAGTGTGTTAATAGAGATTTCACGACATTTCAAGTCGTTTCTAAATTAATCATTTATGTGGCGCTCGGTCCCGTGGGTTGCAAGACTTGCTGGATCAGAGAATTCGGAGACGCGCCTTGAGGTTGAAACTTCAGCGGCAGGTGCCAACAGCTCGGCCACTCGAGATGATTCTGGCTGCTTTGCCCCAGGGCCCATCCTCTGCACTTTGCCAATTCCACAGAGCCTCGATTTTGCTTGATCTTTCAGAAATATGTCTCTGCCCTCTGCAAATATTCCCGTGACAACCTCCACAACTCTGCGTCGTGGAGAATTTCAGAGAGTGACGATGGTGTGTCAAGATCTTCAAACTAACCTCAGTTTGAAACGATCATCCCTGCAATTATTTTTCCTCAACAGTTCCTCTCCGACAAATGGAAACATCTCAACATCTCCTCGGTCACTGTCCATTGGAACCTCACACCGTTCATAATGGCCACCCCTCATGATATATTGTAAACAGTCCAATTTTAACTTCATCACCTGTTGTTTTCAGCACGCACGTTCATCCCGGGAGTTAGGTTGGTCCATGCTTTCCCAGCCGCCTCCAATGTTACCATATCCGTCACCGATTCAGCGGAGGTAAACTGTGCACATTAATCCAAGGGCGGCCTCACAACCCTGTACAATTGTAATAAATGAATTTATCTGTTTCTGATCTCCAATCGTCTTGTAATAAACGACAATCTACTGGTTGGTTTCTGAGTTTCACTGACCAGGAGTCACATATCAGCTCAATTCCCCCACCCTCTCATTCTTCTGTCTCCATAGAACCTCGAGCTCTTTATTTGTATATCCGTGTCAGTTATCCCTCCTTGTCGATTCTCACTCCTGATCAGCTTTATCGTAATTTGTTGCTGTTTCATTAAAATAAATTCCCAATGTTCAGAAGTCTCATCAGCTTGTACCACTTTGTCTGCTCTGGTGTTTGATTGAACATTCTCCTTCACCTCGCTTGTTAACCATGGATGGTTCATCCTTCTCACCGGTGTCCCATCACATGTCACATCCAGAATTCAATTCTATGGCTCATTATGAAGTCTGGAGTGGAGTGGCGCTGGCGACTAACACATTGACCCTGGGTCAGGAACTGCTGAGTAATAGGAAGGCCACTGACATTTTGTTGGTGGGAGAATGGTCCGGAAGAACGATGGACTGATAAAGACGCATTCTGAGAGGACAATTGCGTTTGAGTCGTGCCCGACTAAGTAGATTTTACAGCAAGATTCTGAGTGGCCAGAGGGGTTGATTAGTTTGCGGTAATCTGGATGATGGACAGTGAGGGCAGACATTTGGGTGAACAATATATTTCCACCATGCAGTGACCTTAATGTGACTGAACGAGGTGCGCGTTTCACTGATGTTACTTTATATTGTGTAATACGTATCCCAGGTTCAAAGGGCCGATTTGAAACTTGTTTTTTTTCAGTGACCGTGAACAACATCGGGCCAATGAGTTCCAAATATCCCGCTGGAGAGATTTACTATTCTATTAGTATGGGAATCCTCCATGTACCGCTTCAGAGGCAGAAACAGAATTACCTCTGACATTGACAGCATTAATCTCCACGACTGCAAGACGATGGACTTTGATTTAAAGATGCATGATATATTTTTTGATATCGAGAAGGTATACCATTCTGTCCTGGCTGTTTTGGTGTCCTTTATAAGTTGATAAATAGTTTTTTTGTGCTGTAACTTCTCTGCAACTGAAGTCTCAAACCACGGAGTTTCGATTCATCCAGTACCTGTTCTCGGTGTGGGTCTGTCAACACGCTGCCGCTCCTTCCTCTGATTGTTATATCCACCCACTCATTGTCTGTGTGGAAATTCACAGAATAACCACACTTTAATCAAACAATCAGTGCAATATGATTTGATGGACATCATCCATTACTGAGTTGCACTGAGTTTACGCAGAACCCTTATATCCGACCTGACAGATGTGTTTGTGTGTGAACTGGATCACCGAACATGGTCAGGAACAGGGACGTGGACTGCGTTGTCCAGTTCAGAAGGAAAGTGGATGAATGACAATGATAACCCTGATCCAGTGCCAGTCACACGATGTACCAGTGGACCCAGGTATCTCCTGCTCTTTATCAGCTGCCGTTCTATGGAGTTAACAGGGGATTGCCGTTTTCATTCCAGATTTATCTCTTTCCATTTCCCTTCATTTTTTTGGATTGTTTTCCAATTGTATTTTTAAAGAGAACAGGCTAGCACGCCGACTAAACACAACTGGGAGACATTTCAAGGCGAGACTGCAGCTGGCTTTATTTCCCCTCATGCTCCATTGCCGTGCATTGGTTGTCTTCACTATTACTTGAGTGCATTGCATCTTGGATCACGACATTGATACAAACGTTCTTCATCTGAGTTAATTTCAACATCTTTAGTACTCCATGTTAAGGTGAATAGGGTCTGGTATACGCAAGAGTTGCATCATCCAAGGTATGCATGATCTGGTTGCACGCAAAATAACACAATACAACCCCAAACAGGCGTTGCATTATTTGCCTGTAGCCTACGGTCTGAGAATATCTTTTTATTACGACTCACCAACAGTAACTAAACTGCATGTTTGTGTCGATCTGTGTGGATACAGACATCAAATCACATCACACAACAAGATTTCAGAGTTCAGACTTATTTTCGGGGCGTGATTAACACAAAATGTCCCCCAAATCCAATTCTGATCCTTTCAGTTCAAGCCTTTTTACCTCCAGAGCATAACCTCCATTTGCACAGCCAGGGACTGATAAACAATTACTTTTTGCATTCACATTCATATTGTTGGGCATCGACGAGCCTGACATCCTCTTCACGATGTTGCTCATCCGTGGTGCAGGAACGGAATGTCGGCACTGTCATTTCATGTTATCATCGGGAGCTCTGTTTCTTCAAGATATTTATTCCTGGACAAGACAGAAGTGTTAACACTGTTCTCATTCTGTCCTGTCAATTTGTCCTGTTAGTTTTCCACACGGTTAACCTGGTAACGATTGTGGTCCTGTCTCGGGGAAAGTGCGGTCTCTCCATGTGTGTCACCCGCTACCTGGTAAGAATGGCAGCGACTGATCTGCTGGCCGTTATTTGTGTTCTGAGATTGAGGCAGATTCCGATTGCTTATGACATGCATTCTTTGGGGTTTATTCCCACGTGTAATGTTCACGCCATCCTGCTTCACGTCGTCACCGACTGTTCAGTCTGGTTCACCATCACGTTCACCTTTGACAGATTTGTAGCCATTTGTTGCTAAAAGTTGAAATCTAGGTATTCCAAGAAAACGGCTGCTACGGTTCTGGCATCAGTGCCTGGGCTGAGCAGTATAAAGAACGCATTCTGGTATTTTATGTACACACCTTGGTACAGGATGTCAAAGTCACCTTGCTTTTGTTACTCGGATGTCTGTGTTATAACATCAATGACCTGGACAATAGTTGTTTCTTCATTATCTTCTCACACCGTGTGTGCCGTTTACTTTTATTCTGCTCTTCAATACTTTAGCAGTCAGACACATTTTACTGGCCAGCGGATTCCGCAGGAGACTCCGGTGGCAGAATAGCCGGGAGACTCCGAGAGACCTGGAGATGAAGAGCAGAAGGAAATCCATAATATTGTTGTTCGTCATCTCGGGAAACTTCATCCTGCTATGGTCAGTATTTACAGTTTATTCCATATGGAATCGGTTGTGGAGTTTGGGATACAATTCGGTTTATTTCCCCAGTTTTGAAACCAAAGTAGTTTTCCTGCTCCAGCTTCCAAGTTCAGGGAGCAGCTGAGGACTGTAGTGACATACCCATGCAGTCTAACTGCAAATTTAATTAAACGCTGTTCAGAGTGCAATATTGCAAGGTTACAGAACCTACGGCCCAACCAGTCCATGCTGACCACGATGCTACTCAGCACATCCCAATGTCCTGGGTTCGGCCCACATCCCTCCAGCTCCGACCCTGCATGTACCGAAAGAAGTGCTTTTTCAATGATGGTATTCTAACTGCCTCAAATACTACCTCCAGCAGATCGTTTCATGTACTCACCACCGTCTGCTGAACACGTTGTTCCTCATGTCCCTTTTAAGTATTTCTCCTCTCACCCTCAACATGTGCTGCAAAATACTAGACTCCGCTACCCTGAGGATTAGATTCGTTTCATCCACTTTATCTCTGACTCTTTTAATTTTGCACATTTCTACAAGATCGCTCCTCGTTCTCTTACGTTCCAAGGAATAAAGACCAACCTCTCCCTATCACTCAGGCACAGGAAACATCCCCGTGAATATTCTCTGTAAGCTTTCCAGTTTAATCACGTCGTTTTTGTAACACGGTGACCAAAACTGTGCACAGTGCTCCAGGTGCGGCCTAACCAACAACTTGTGTGACTGGAACATAATGTCCTCATCCCCAAGTTCAGTGGCCTGACTGATGAAAGACAGCGTGCTGAACGCTTTTTTTCGGCACACTGTCTACATGTGGCGCCGCTTTCAACTGACTGTGCAGTTTTACTCCCAAGTCCTTCTGTTCCATTACACTCCCTGGTGTCCTACCATTCATTGTATCCGTCGTACGCTGGTTTGAATTTCCAAAATGTCTCAACTTGCAATTTAGTATTGAAATCAATGTGTCACTCCTCCACCCATTTCCCGAACTGATCAAGATCCCTCTGTCATCTTCGACAACCTTCACAATCAACAACACCTCCTAATTTCGTGTCATCCTCAAACCCACTGATGAACTGTTGTTCATTCGCTTCCGAATCATTGATATAAATAACGAGTAACAAGGGTGCCAACACGGGCCTCTGCGCCGCACCACTCGTCACCGGCCTCCATTCCGGAACAACGTCCAGAAGCGAACCACTTCCAAGACCAACCTTGCTTTCCATGTGCTCTCCGCTCCTCTCCCCCTGGAATCTGCGATATGGAGACAAAATAATTTGACAGAATCTATTCAGGATATGTTGTTCTCTGTAACTTTCCAAGCGTAACGTGCTTTATCTTTTAATACAATGTGCACGATACCTTGGGCAGTTATGACAGTTCTATTGGCCAACAGGGATAGTTGTTCGTGCTGCGAAATCATTAAATTCTTCGTGCATTCTGCAGTGCCACCGGCTGTCTTGTGAATCTGCTGCCTAGTTTTGAACCTGCGGAACAACGTGCTCCCTGAAACAGAACACTAACTTCTCTTTCCAGTCCTTCATTAAATACCTCTCACTGTTGTCGGGGACTGGAACACAAAAATATTTCAAGCAGATATGATGTAATCTCGGCCTGTTGATGGTCACTGCTGCCATCCGCTTTACCAGCCCAGACCTCCGAGGGCACGAAATACAATGAGCCTGCAACAAGTAACTTCTTGGTTAAACTGTAAAAGTAAATAAATAGTTATTTATCCCATCAGGAATAAAATTCATGGAGTCAGGGAGAGATTCAGCGCGGAGAAAATGCCATGCGGTCCAGCGAGTCCGTGCTGACCATCAGCCACCCATTTGCACGGATCTTGCACTCCCGCGTATTCAACATCTGTCAGATGCTCTCACTCTCTTTCCCATTGGAGGCAATTTACAGACTCCTGGTAATCTACCAATCCGGAAGCCTTTGGAGTGTGCGAGGAAACCAGACCACTCGGAGGAAACCCACGTGGTCACAGGGACAAGTTTCAAACTCCACGGACTGCCCAGAGCGCTGGAGGTGCGGACTGAAGCAGGGATCCTGCATCTGTGAGTCAGCAGCTTTACCAGCCGTGCTGAAATATCATTATATCCAGTTGCCCTGGCAACAAGAAGTCATTTCGTCCATCCCATTTAATGTGGAAATAAGAAAAGATTTTCGTGCAACCATTTGCCCGAAAAATGGCAAACGATTCACCTGTTCACCCGGATGTGGTTCTGGAATCCGCACCGTGCAACAATCAGTATAAAATCATGTTCAGTTGTTCACCACTTTATTCGAGCACGTGCAGGGAAATAACTCGGACAGAGTTCCAAGACGCAGAATCACAATACATTCACTGAGTACTTTACTCAAATCAAAAGCATATTTGACCTGTTGCATTAAACGGGAACTCATCACCGGTCATACAGAACATAGAAAATGGAACTGTATAGCTCAGGAACAGGCCATACGGCCACGATATTGTGCCCAGCTGATTAAATTCGTCAGCAAATGACCAATTCAACTAATCACTTCCGCCTGCACAATTTCGACATGCCTCTTTTTTTTTCTGCACAGTCATTTGCATGTTTAAGATCCTATTGAATCTGTATATCGGATGTGCCTCCACCACCACTCCTGGTAGCACTTTCTAGACACCCACCATTCGCTGCGTAAATATATTACTCCGCACATCTCATTTGAACTTAGCCCCTCTGACAAATGCATACCCTCGGTTGATACCTCCGTAAAGCCTATTATTTTAAAAAAATCGAGTTACACACAATGGTCGGGCTTTCGCAACCATGGGACTTCCTTGACGATTTTCAGGCGCCATGGAGATGCTTCACCAGCAGGTTGCGTGACTGCTGCAGTGTCGTGGATCTGAAGAATTTCAGTACGATCCAGCAGACAGATTATGTTACCTTTTGTGATCCGAACTTTTGACATTCTCCAGGGCTGTGGATTGCAGTGATAAAATGTGCCTCTCTCATTGTGTAACACTGCACAGGCTCTGCCGACAAGTTATCAGCTTACTGCCTGTTTATCAACTGCCTGCAGCAGAAACGGTCTTTTTCAAACTCCACGGTGGTGAGGTACAGTTTTGTTCTGGTTTCATGAGATTAGCGACTTGACAGAATTAATATATGCCGTTAATCGACTGCCAGATGCCGACGTACGAAGGCATTTGGATGGCTCTTCTGGGGGAGGTTTATAATTAAGAGATTCCAACTTTCAGCGCGACAGATTTGGTGAATTTTGATCTAAAGCGCTTCTCTTGCTGTGGCCCATGACGAAGCGTTTCCCTCCAATTGCAATCCAGGGGCTTAATGTCGTGATTTGTTTCACATTTTCTACCTATATATTTTACGAAATAGTGAGGCAGTCGATCCAGTAGTTACATTTTTTATTCTTATTATTACGTACATATGTGAACTGTAGGTAATTGTTCCGACTTACATACAAATTCGATTTACGAACAGACTAAAAAAACGGAACCCGTTCGTAATCCGCTGACGTTCAGCCCTGGAAAAAAGACACCAGCTCTCAACTCTGTCTCAGCCTGTTTTAATCCTGATCAGATCTCCCATCAGCCCCCGCGGCTTCAGACAAAACAACCCAAGTTTGTCCAACCTCTCCTTCTGTCACATGTCCTCTAATCTAGGTAGCATACTAATAAACCTCATCTGTACCCTCTCGAAATCCTTCACACCTTTGAATTTTGGTATACGCATTGATTTATTTTTGTCACTTGCACCGGGGTACAGTGAAAAACTTCTCTTGCATATCGTTCGTACAGATCAATTCATTACACTGTCCATTGAGGTAGTACAGGGTACAAGCAAAAACAGAATAGAGAGTAAAGTGTCACAGCTGCAGGGAAGTGCATTGCAGGTAGACAATAAGGTGAAAGGTCAAACAAGGTAGATCTTGAGGTCAAGAGTCCATCTCAACCGTTCAATAGTCTTATCACAGTGGGATAGAAGCTGTTCTTGAACATGGTGGTATGTGCCCTCAGGTTCCTGTCTCTTCCGCCTGCTGAGAGAAGAGAGAAGAGAGAATGACACAGGTGGGTGAGGTCTATGATTAAAACCTTTGATTTTAAACATTAATTGTAACCTTTGAATACACCTCATAAAACATTAAAAAACTGCAACATGACTTTTCGACTGGAACTCAATTCCTCCATTAGCAAAGGCAGGAATGCCATATACCTTCTTTATCACCATATCAACCTGTTCAGCCTCTTTCAATGAGCTGTGGGCATGGACGCCAAGATTCCTCGGCAAATGAATACTGTTAAGTTTCTTCCCAGGACAGGTTACAGGTTTAATAGTTTATTGTCCCTTTAAATTTCACCCCTCAACGTGCAACACCTCACAATTTTCCGGATTAAACTTCATCTGCTATTTCTCCGTCCATATCATCAACTGATCGAAATCCTTTTGCATTCTTTGGCAATCTACTACGCTATCAACAAAACCACCAGTCTTTGTACCGTCTGAAAACTTACTCATCCACCCATCCACATTTTCATCCATGTGATTTATAGATCCCACAAACACAGAGGTATCAGTACTGATCAGTGTAGAACACCACTGGTCGCAGACCTCCAGCCAGAATAAATCCCATCGACCCATCCCCTCTGTCTTCACGCGCAAGCTAATTCTGTCCCCAAACAGCCAATTCACAGTGGGTCCCATGTATCTTATATTTCTGGATTAGACACCATGAAGGATCTTCTCAAACGCCTGACTAAAATCCATGCAGACAACATGCACGGCTCTGCCTCCATCAATCAACTTCATCACCTTCTCGAAAAACGCAACTAAGTTGGTAAGACACGACTTTCCCCGCACAACCCCATGCTGACTGTTCCTAATTAGGCAATGGTTACCAAATGCTCGCAACTGTTATCTCAAATGATCCCTTCCTGTAACTTCCCTGCCAATGACGTGAGATTCGCCGGTGTATACTTTCCAGGATTATCCCTATTTCCCTACTTGAATAACAGAACAACATAAATATGAACCTCTCCCTATGTATCCTCCTGTATTCCGCAGGAACCATTTCCTCTGTGATCCTCTGGTCCGCATATTCTCTCCCACGCCCCACACAGACCGTACCCTGCACTTGCTCCTATAACACCACACTCATCCACGGAAGTCAATCGTCTGTCCTGGTCAGGCAGAAGTTGACGTGCACCTGCTTCAACCTCGAAAATTGCACTTCTTGCTCTCAACGTGGCTTCCAGAACATCAGAGTGTCCAAGCGGAGTGCAGCCGACCGATTTTCAGAGCAGCTGCGCCCAGTGGGCAATGGCCGCCTTGAGTATCCTGTGACATGTCATTTGAACCCCATTCCTCTTTCCCATACCGACCTTCGGCACTGCTGCGGTGAGTCCAAACGCAAGGTCGGAAAAAAGCACCACACATTGTATTTCAATAGCCCATAATCCCATCACATGACCGTTGATATTTCCAATTTCAGGGAACTAACACGCCCTGTGTTCTTTCGCCACTCCGACCGGTCCACCCAGGTTCTCACTTCCTTCGTTCACGTTTTCCAATTTTCCCGTTAACCAAATCTTTTACACTGTTACTTATGAAGGGGAACAAACAGACGCCAAGTTTGCACAGGTCGGTGAGCCTGATATCTGTGGTGGGAAAGTTACTGCATTGGATTTTGAGGGACTGGTCTGCCATGATTTATTGGACAAGAACTGATTCCCGACGTTATGCACGGTTTAATGTGTGGGTTCTGGCTATGCCAGTCCATAGATCCCTCAGAGCAGCAAAACAAGTACAGCGCGTGCTTCATCCGTCGCGATGTTAAGTGGACAAATTGCAAGTTATGTGTCAGTTGTATCCAACTTTGGTTAGGCCCCATGTGGAATATTGTGCCCTGTTCTGGTCGCTGAGTATTTCAATATACAGAACACACGTTGACCTGGAACATCGAGGTTAGCTTGAGATCACCTTGATGTGACTCTGCTGCAGATCAGAGTACAACGGATCACATTTCAATAAACATACAGCACATTAAACATTATTTAACGGGCAGAATTGACGAGTCGGAAAACCTACTTCGCGATCCAAAACTCCTGCAATTTGTGTGTCCGCTGCAAACTTTCCAATCGCTCCCCCCACCCCCCGAATTTACATCGAAAGTCATATAAATTCTGAATCTTCCAAAGGTTTCAGAAACTGATGGAAAACTGGGAACAAATGGTTTCGTTGATAGCGACAGACTCACAAAACAAATGAAGAAAAGGCTCGGAAACCTGCGGACTGAATGCCACGAGAAGTGTCAAAATGGATCGGACGTATCTGCAGATCTAATTGGATGCTGGAACCTTCCTTGAACTCGGTCGTTGTGCTGCGAAATAACTCAGCCATCGTTACCTGTTTTGATATTGGCCAATTAACATACCCCCATTGTCTTAGGTGTCGCTGATGCATACTGGAACGACTCATGGCCGTATCATATTGCAAACCATATCTCCTGAGCAGCTAGCGCCCTGCAGTGGGCCAGCAGTCGGTGCTCCGTCGACAGAACTATTCGCAAAGCAGTCCTTTTAACTTCAAACTAATTATGATTGCAATTTACATTAAGAACTGAACACTGGTTGTCCTTTGGATTAATTTCTGCTATGTTCACATAATTCGATACCCACCGAGTGCCTAACACATCTCAAGGGAGATCGCGAGTGCATTGTTCAAAATGAACCAGGTGTCGGTCCAGATCACTCTAAACAGTCAGGGATACATCGGGGTATAAAGGGTGAAGGGGCTACAGAGTTTGTTCAAATGAGAAACAGGAGGGACAATGAGCGACCAAGATGTATCACTGGCAGATGGAATTCGAGAAAATGCCATGGTAGTTACAGGAATATTCAGAGGACGAGAGTCACCAGAAAAACTGTGGGGTCCAGATGGAACCAAATGGGCAAAAGTGCAGCCAGAGGACGTGGCAAGATCTTCAATTGATACATTTATCTGTATTCAGGAAGGATGAACACGGCAGCTGTCGAGTTAATTTGGGACAATGATGCCTGAAGGTGGCAGTCCTGAGATATGGGATGGTGAACAAGGCAGGTAAAATGCTTGATTTCTGTCTGTGGGGAACAAAAGAGAAGTCTGGAGACGCATTAAAACACATTTATACAACGTTAGTGAGGCTACAAATTAAGAGAGGTATATGTTGGGTAGACGATAAGAAACTGTCTCATGGCAGATGGCACGAAGACCGCGGTTCAAAGTGAGGAGTAACAATTTTACAGCTGTTCTGAGAAAGAACATTTTCAGTCAGCGGGTGATTGGGATCGGCATCGCACAATGAGAGCAAGGATACAAAATGCCTACTTCAGTACCCCATCCATCGGTGTCGCCACTTTCAGGCTGCCACGGCAGTGCATGACGGTCCCTCCATCATCAACGCTCCGCACATCCTTGCCACTTACTGCATACGTCCGTCCATGATGTGACTTCCCAAGGTGTATTTCTTCACATTCGTCTGGATTAAGTTCCAGTTGCCACCGTTCCACTCAACTATTCAGACAACATATGACGCGCTTCATCATCCGAGTAATTTCTTCGCAGAATCTGCGACTCCATTTATTTTCATATCTTCTGTAAATTAAGTTATTGGACCACCGACATTTTTATTCAGGTCATTCATATAAATGACAGTTTTCAAAGTTACCAGAACTGTCTCCGTTCCCTTCACTCACCGAATGCCTGGAAATTTCTCCATCTCTGTTTAGAATATACCGTGCATCTATGTCTATTTTTGTCTCTTTTTCCCTCTCTCTCTCACACACACAGACACACAAACACAGACAGACACACGTACCCACAGACACACACACACACAAACAAATACAGAGACTCACGCACAGACACACATACACACTCACACACAGAGATACACAGACACAAACACACACACACACACACACTCTCTCTCTCTCACACACACACACGCACAGGGTGCTTGTAGTTGGCTGAAAGCATCACCATATAAACACAGCATTCTGCCCCTGACCTTCGACAATCCTGCTGATGTTTCCCACAATGACCGCCAAAATCATTGTCAGCAACACCTCGGGGATGGAAACCCTCCTAGGGGATCGTTCCCACACAATCAGAGAAGTCCCTCTAAACTTACTTTCCACGCTGAAATATTTGGGAATTAGAAAGGATAGACTTTTAGAACTTTGGTTTTCTCTCTCCGGCCTTGAACTGGAGGAGAACATTGGCCCGGAAAGGAAACAGAAGCCTTCAAGCGTTCCAAGGTGTTGCCATGGGGATGCGGTATCGGTGGAATTGAAGGCAGGGTAGGTAGCATTTAGAAGAGGCCTGGTGTGCCCAACTACATTTGTTGTAGTGCAACGTAACTCATGGACGTTTGATGAGTGTTTTCAAAGAATTCCGATGGGATTGCATCACAGAATATGAAACAGGGTTGAGTGAAGGCAAGGCCTGGCAGGTTAGTGTTTCGGGGTGCAGAAATTACAGTCCTGACATGGGGGAATTCGAAAGACACAAGCACTGAATTTAAGAGGCATTTAGACTTCTGCTTCAATAGCAACGTGGGGAAGGATACATTCATAATGCAGGCAAATGAGATCAGTTTAGAAGAACAAAGGAGTTTGTGATGGGTGCGGTGGACTGCAGGGCCAGTTCGTGTTCTGTATATCTCAGCCGTTCTGTGATTCTGTACCTCTGTTTTCACCAAGTTTTGAGGATGACAGTTCCATATACTTTCTCTTCTTTGCGGGAAGAAGTCCCATCATATCCTCATCTTAAGCGGGCGGCTTCTGGCTGAAAATTGTACTGCAGATGTGGTCTTCTGTGAATCAGGCATCAGAATACCCAGATCCCTCTGCCTTTCAGAGCTTGCAGTCTCTCACCATTTCGATGACGTGCCTCTTGTTCTCCCACCAGAATGGGCAACTTCACGTTTTCCATGTTTATCCTCCATTATCTATCCCAGTTCCACTCCAACTATTGATATAATTTTCTAACGTCCTTATCACATTCACAGCTTACCCACCTGTGTGCATCAGCATATTTCTGAATCTCACTGTCAGTACGTTGATCCAGGTTAGTTCTGTGCACTGTGAAGATTTCAGGCCCAAACATTTATCGCCATTATTGGCGCTGATTTATTATTTTCAGAGCGCTGTGAGCGGAGACCAGTCCATCAGGAAATCCAACCTCCCCTCTACTGAGTCCGTCTACACTTCCGCATGCCTCGGGAGAGTGAACAATATAAACAAGGACCCCAACACACTGGGCATTCTCTCTTCACCCGCCCCCGTCTCCTCCCGGGACATGATGTGAAATTCGTCTGAGGAAAAAAAACGATGTGATCAGTTTGCTTCTGAGGTGGGCACAGCAAATACAGAGAGAATTTAAGGAGGCATTTTGAGAGCACAAGACCAGCAACAGGTAGGGATATTGGGATTATTGAGCAACAAGGAATTGAAATGGGTTTATTAATGTCACATGTACAGAGATACAGAGAAAAACTTAATTTTGCCGCTGCCTGCACAGATAGCTTGAAAACATACGGACATCGAAGTGGTACAAAAGGGAAAAATTAGATAATTCTGAATATGGTGTACAGCTACAGTGGAAGATATTGGTGTCTGACAAGAATTACCCCTCAAATAATGAGTTGAATAACACATGGGCGTTCCTTTGAGAGTGGCTTTTCCGGAGCGCTCACTGGATCCAGGGGACCTTCAACTGTTTGATTGAAACCAGACACTTCCCCGGGGGAATGCAGGAGGCCGTGGGCACCGGACCCTGAGCCTGCGGCTGATTGGGACATTCGTTGAGTGCGGGTTAACAAGCGCTGGCAGAAAGAGGGCGAGTCGGCTCAACACCCTCAGTTACTCGGGAGGTTTGGTTTGTTGTGATGGATGCTCTGCGGGTTCTGGGTTTGTTCTTTTCTGCGATCTGTTCAGCACAGCCGCCTCCTCCCCGATGATAAATGTTGGCTGTCTCCCCAGTTCTGCAAAGCCTGCGGATTTACGGAAATTTCCGGAAGCGATTGTATGCTGCGAGGGTGCTGCTTTGACGAGGGCAGTGCAGATAAACCGATGTGTTTCTATTCACTGGACAATCTGGCCGGTTGGTAAATTCTCGGCCGCCAGTGTTCCGGGATGGCGGCTCCCCGCAGTCCGGCCGCAGTTGATGATTCCAGGGGCAGTGTTCTCTCACTTCCCGTTGGTGTTTTTAATTCCCTCCCTGAGGGAAACTGATATTCTTGCAGACGCTCCCAACAGGAAACGGTGAGCTTGGTAACCGCCTCTTTCCCTGCCGTTCGGATTTGAGAGCTTGTCCAGTTCTGATAGTTCTGTGCCGCGGCTATCCTGCTGTTTAGATTGCGTCCTGAAGGTGTGGAGAGTTGTAAGTCGGTGGACTAGGGCATAGTGTCCGGCCGTTGCTGCCTTTTCGGCTGTGGACTCGTAATACATGGAGTTGGAGTGTCTTCGTCGGAACTGTTGTAGGGAGAATGATTTGGTCAATGAATTTCCCTGAGTCAGGGGCTGGAAACAGGAACAGAGGCTGGTTTTGAGATCCTTCCGTCCAGGACTCCCTATTTCCCTGTTCAGCAACTCACTGTCTGCCATTGCCCCTCCCGCAGTGAGCAACAAGGACCGGCTGGTCCTGGTCACTATCTCCTGGGATCTAACGCTGACCCCTGTAAACCTGAGCATGGTGCATGTAAAGGATGTGTCTGGAGTCGAGTGCCGTCCCACCGGCCGTCTCTGCAGACACTGTGCTTTTCCAGGTCGCATTGACCGAGTGTGGCTCCACTCAGCGGGTAGGTATTGGCCAGGGAGTCTTGATGGGCGCTCAGCCAGATGCTGATGGACTGCTTTCTCCTGCAGATCGACGGAGAGAAGGTTGCGTACGAAACGGATGTGTTGGGGCAGTTGGCGATCTTGGATAGAGCTTTCGGCTCGTTGAGCCAAGATAGTCCCTTCAGGTGAGTGTGCTAGTCCTTGACCGGGGAGAGCAGATGAGGAGAGGGATTGTGCAGCCGAGTCCGTTCTCTTGCAGGCTGCATGTGCAGTTAGAATGGAAGCCACGCGTCCGAGCTGCAGGTAACACCCCGTGTCTACACCGTTTCTCTGCCACTGAGATCTGCCCCCTGTTTCTGCAGCTGCGAATAGCGGGAGGTAATGAGTGCTCGCTGGTGCCTGGTGTCCAACTGCAGGCTCGGTGCAAAGAGTAACCGATCTTCATCTTTTTTATCTGCAGATGGCGGCTAACGGAGCTGGTATGTTGCTGGTGACTACCCGATCGTGAGTGCTGCGGGACCTCATGTTCGTGGAGTTCGTGTCCTGAACCGCAACGATCCGACCGTCCTGCTGGTTCTCAATGACTATTGGCCAACCCCCAAGCCGTAGTCGGGACTCCTTTGGGTCCTCCTGATGGACAGGTGAGTGCCGGGAAGAGTGGGATGGACTGTAGAGTGTGCGGGGAGGGAGCTGCTGTGACTCTCCCCTCGGTGTCTTTCCCCATTGACCAGCCCTCTTTCTGTTCCAGGTGCCTGTTTGCTGGTGCCAACTACAAAACTCGCCTGGTCCCGGTTAGTAGTACTTCCCCTCTGCGTTTACCAACGCGCCACCAGTGGTTTGTAGTCAGCACTTTGGTTTTCTGGGACCGAGTGTCGGCCTGGCCTCTGAGCGGGCAGGTGAGTTTCCTGCGGTATTTCTCTGGCGCACACTGGTCTGAGCTGCATGCCCGGGTGTCGGTGAGTGGGGTGGCTCCTGCTCCCTAGCTAACTGGAGAAGCATTGATATCCTGCCTGGGGCCGAGGCACTGACCATCCTGCTCTCTCCCTTTCCAGGTTTGCTTCCACTGCAGAGCTGAGGTCTGCTCTCCCTCCACCCGAGAGAACTGTACGGCTCTTTACAGTGCCAGTAAGTGCCCGTCCTCTGAGATTCAGCTGGTGGGAGTGGCTGAGTAAGTCTAGTTTACCGCCCGTCCCCATTTGCCCCTGAAAGTGGTGATGCGCTGCACGTCGCCTTGTGATAGTGTTAATGGGCTGGTGAGGAACAGCTGAATACTTCAAACAAACTGATGGAGAAGCACCTTATTTCCAAGTTTGGACAACAACTAAGTCGGTCGGAAGTCCTGACCCTTGGTGGGAGAGGTTTCGAGGGGCGAGCCTGGGCGAGCATTTGCTGTTCATCACACTGGACGGCATGTATGGTCAGTGGTGAGACCTCTTTCCAACGTCGCCCCACACCAGCACCACCCCGGATGTTGGTGGTGGAGGAATTATGTCATGGAAAGTTCCCTGCTCGGAACGGCTCCCAGGTGGGACTTACTTGTGTAAAATTTGGACTACGATCGCAGCGTAAGGATCCAACACCATGTCCCACAGCTGATGCTGTGGGGCTCAGCGTCTGAACGCCTCCTGCACTGGCGAGGTGGTGTGAGGGTTCGCACCATCACCTTCTGGGGATAAATCGGGTTCTGTCTCTTGAATCGACATTCCGCTGCCCCCGTTAACTGGAAGAAAAAGAACCCGCTGAATCGGGAGATCGACAATCTGCGTCTCCCCAGACTCTCCAATGTCCAGTCTGTGGCGTTGAGTGAGTTTCCCCCGCCAGAAGGACGTGGTCCTACCATCCGTGTTAAACTTCGCTCTACTCTTCTTTCTCTTCATCCCCAAAAAGACGCAAAAGCACCGGGGAGCGGCCTAGCACATTGGTGACGGCCTGTGGACCCATCATTCTGCTGGAAGAGGAGCGCTTGTCTGTTGGACTCCACCAACGAGAGGAAGGTGAAGCAGGTCCCTGCAACTGACGTGAACCTGGAGCCTCTCTAACCACTTGGCGTCCTTCGCTGCTTTCTGTAAAGAAGATCGAACCTGCCCCTTCCCCCAATATTCATACACCTGGCAGTACTTGTTCTCCACCTGTCATTCCACTGGCGACCCGGAGCAGTCCTTGCTGCAAACCTTGCTGCATAACTTTTTCGGGTTCATCGACGAATGCATTTGTGTTGCTTCCCGCACTCGAGGGGACTTTGCGTATTTTGACATTTGCTGGCTTCCACCCAGCCCTCAAATGCACCTGGGCTGTCGCTGACGTTTTTCCTCCGGTACCGTCTCTGTCCCGGACATCTTCCGCTGATTCCCTTCAAATTACGGCCTCGCACAGCAACTTCCATTACACACCCCCCACTCCGAGTTCAACAACACCAACACAATCTGTTTCTTTACTCCTTCGCATCGACTCCCAAAGCGAGGTTTTCCACTCCAGGACTTCTAAACTGCCCCATTTACAAAACGTGACTTCCTTCCTCGTCGATGGAGTCCTCCATTTCCCCTCATTTGTGCTCGCAACCTCCTGCCTTTAGTAGTTCCCTTCTCCCGACATGCCCCCGCATCTAGAATTTCAAGCAATGTCACATCCCAGTTGCAAAGGGGTCCCAACAGCAATCTCATCTCTTCCCTAACCCACCTTTCTGGTTTCCACGAGGCACCTTCCACGCAGCCCTCCTCCCCATGGTACATTACCCTGCATCCAAGGACGTGCAGCCCTTGTCCTCGCACCTCCTCCCACCCTCCCTCGTCATTATCTGGCGATCATCCTCCACTTCTGTTCTGGCTGGCGTACCTCTGCACTTCGTCCTTATGCAGGAACTGAAACTGCTGAATTTTTCCAGCAGTTCTGTTGTTTGCTTTGACACTGTCTTGTCTCCATCGATGCTGCTGACGATTCTCCGTCCCGTGTCCTTCTTGGAGTGGCGACCGGGGCAGCGCTGCTCTCCGTGACCCTGTTAGTCGGTGCTGTGACTTTGTGGAAACGGGAGGCGCGTGTCGGGGCGGGCTCTGATGGCAGCTTCCTGGAACTCTAGGCGTCTGTTTGAGAATAAACTACTGTTATCCCTGAGCCCATCTCTGCAGTTTCCCTTCATTCACCTCGGGTTTACCCTTATTTCTTGCAGGTAATCGTGTTACGGGGGGTTTGCAATAGTTGGCAGCGTCTGCCGGCTGCCGCCATCTACACCCCGGCCCCGCCCGCATCACAAATTCCTGTTGGAATCCGCCTCCTGTTCTTTAGATCTCCAGGTTTCAATAATTTGTCTCGGTTCCCTGAACAGTTTCTGCAGTAGATACCCCGCCGTTGTTTTGAGTTATTTGTACATGAGTTGCCGAATTCGGAGAGCCAGAAGGGCCATGAAAAGGGCTTGGCGGGCAGGATGAAGGAAAACCACAAGGCATTCTACAAGTATGTGAGGAGAAAGAGGATAAGACGTGGAAAAAAGGACCGATCAAATGGGAAAATGTGCATGGATCTGGAGAAAATAGCAGAGGTACTTCATGAATATTTTACTTCAGTATTCACTATGGAAAAGGATCTTGGTGATTGTAGTGATGACTTGCGGCAGACTAAACAGCTTGATCGTGTAGATATTAAGAAAGAGGCTGTGCTGGAGCTTTTGGAAAGCATCAACATGGGTAAGTCGCCGGGACCGGATGCAGGAGGTGAGGGAGGAAATTCCGGAGCCTCTGGTGATGATATTTGCATCACCAGTGGGGACAAGAGATGTTCCGAAGGATTGGAGTGTTGCGTATGTTGTTCCTTTATTCAAGCAAGGGAGTAGAGATAGCTCAGAATATTGTAGGCCCTTGAGTCTTACTTCAGTGGTTGGTACGCTGATGAAGAGATCGTGAGAAGCAGGATCTATGAACATTTGGAGAGGTATAATACGATTGGAAATAGTTAGCATAGCTTTGTCAAGGGCAGGTCCTGCCTTATGAGCCTGATTGATTTTTCTTGAGGCTTTGACTAAACACATTGACGAAGGAAAAGCAGTAGATGTAGTGTCTATGGATTTCAGCAAGACATTTTATAAGGCACCCCATGCAAGGCTTATTGAGAAAGTAATGAGGCATGGGATTCTGGAGGACTTTGCTTTGTGCATCTAGAGCTGGCTTGACCACAGTTGGTAAAGAGTTGTTGACGGGTCATACTCTGCATAGAGCACGGTGGTGTGCCTAAGGGATCTGTTCTGGGAACCTTACTCTTGGTGATTCATATAAATGACCTGGATGAGCAAGTGGAGGGATGGGTTAGTAAGTTTGCTGATGACACAAACGTTGGAGGTGTTGTGGTTAGTGTGGAGGGCAGTCAGAGGTTACAGCGGAACATAGATAGGATGCAAAGCTAGGCTTAGAAGTGACAAGTAGAGTTCAACCCAGATAAGTGTGAAGTGGTTCATTTTGGAAGGTCAAATGTGATGGCAGAATATAGCATTAATTGTCATAACCTTGGCATTGTGGAAGATCAGAGGGATCTTGGAGTCCATAGGACGCTCAAAGCAGCTGCACAGGTTGACTCTTGTAGTTAAGAAGGCATATGGTGTATTGTCCTTCATCAATCGTGGAATTGAATTTAGGAGCCGGGAGGTATTGTTGCAGCTATGTAGGACCCTGATCAGTCCCGATTTGGACAAAGGTCCTTCGCCCTGGTGGCTTTAGATCTCACCTTTTCGACCTGTTCTTTTCTCCAATGCCTTATCCTCCGTGGCAGGGATTGCTGGACCGTCGTCCATCAAGAAGACTGACGCACATTTCTGGCTTAAATAGCCTGCAGTTTGTTTCCCTTCCTGTTATTAATTACTATCTCGCCGTCCAAGAAACTCGCAGCACTAAAGCCACCGCTTCATTCTCCTATCTCCATCGAAGCTCACGCAGTTTACATGTTAGCCGCCGGTTATCTTTCGTTATTTGTTCTCTCTCATGATCAGCTTTCCGTAACTCGCGGCAGTCTCATAAAAATAAAGCCCCAGTGTTCAAATCTATGACCAGATTCTTGCAATTTGAAAGACTTCTTGTTTGATTTAGCATTCTCCTTCACCTCCCATGTTAACCACTGATGATTCATCTTTCTCATTGGTACACCCTCACATCAGACATCCGGAATTCAGTTCTTTGGTTCATGATGTGGTCTGGAGTGGAGTGGTCCCTGTGAATTCCACATTGACCATGGACCAAGAACCGCTGACTGACAGCAAGGTCGGTGACACTTTTTTGCAGGGGAGAGTCTTTTTATGTGAAAATCTGAAAGGCAAAGTTTGAGTGAGGGAAATCAAAAAGCTGATAGTTCCTGCATCAGTAGACCTCTTTGGGCATGGGGGTGAAATTTCACTGGAACGATGAACTGAGAAAAGTGTTTCGAGAGGGAAATGCTGTTCCAGTCGTGATGGATTTTGCGGCGAGATTCCATCCTAGTGGCAATCTCAGTTCAGTGATCAAAATGACAGGCAGCGAAGTCAGATATTTGGGTGGACATTGTTTTCCGACCACATGGTGACCTCAATGTTATGAACGTCAGTCGGATTCACTGATGTCATTTTAGGTTGTGTGATAAATATTTCAGCCTCAAAGGAACGGATTAATATTTGTTTGTTCAGTGACTGATGAATATCAGTCTAATGAATTCCAAAGATCCCAGTGGTGAGTTTTCCTTTTCGTTAAAACAGAAATCTTTTCTTGGTGCCGCTGTAGTGTTCAGAGACAGAATTGCCTCCAACGTTGCCAGCAATTATCTCCAGGAAAGTGAGACGATGTACTTCGATTTGGAGATACATGAGTTATTTTATGATATCGAGAAGATATTATCCTCCTGGCTGTCTTTGGTCTCCTGGGTAAGTTCGAAAAGTCCAAATCTTTATTGTGCTGCAAATTTTCTTGAACTAAAGTCTCAATATACGGAGATTCATCCAGTACCGACTCTTGGTGTGGGTCTGTTAACGCGGCGCAAATCCTTGCTCTGATCGTTGTATATTCCAACTGATTGGCTATCTGCAACTGAACAGTCGTTTTCTGTTTTTCTCAATGCATTGATTTGACGGATATCAGCCATTGTTGATTTGCACTGGATTTTGCGCTGAAGCCTTATATCCGACCTGATGGGAGTGTTTGTGTCTGCATTAGATCACTGAACATGGTCCGGAAAAGGGACGTGGACAGCGTGGATCAGTTCAGAAGTGAAGTGGGTGATTAACAATCATCTTGAACCTCTTCCAGTTGTTTCATTGCACCGGTGGACCTGGGTATCTCCTGCTCTGCATCAGTTCATGTGTGCAGTGGACGCAGGATTGCAGTTTTCATTGTAGATATACTTGTATGACTTCCTTTGTTTTATGGATTGTTTTATAATTGGATTTTGAACAGAACAGGCTGCTTCGACGACTCGGCACAGCTCGGGAATACTTTGAGACTGCTACTGGCTCTGTTTCACCTCCAGCTCAATCGCCCTGCGATTGGTTGTATTTATTGTTAATTGAACATATTGAATCCTCATTTCACTTTATTGATGGACGAGTTCTTCATCTCCCGGTTCGCTGATCTGCTTTCATTGGTTTAAGTGTTCCACGATAAGTTGAATTTGTTCATGCATTCAACTTGCAATCCGCAAAGATTGCATCACCCAAGATATTATCTGCTTGCACGTGCAGAAACAATAAATCCCTGACAGTCGTCGGAAATCTATGTTCGTAACAAACTGGCTTGGGGAAAAACATTGTAATCAGGACATACCATCAGAAATTTGAGAGCAAGTTTGTGTTGATCTGCCTGGTACAGACAGCAAATCAAATTACACAACACGATTACACGAGAGTGGTTTAGTGAAATCCCGCTCCCTCGAGAAGAAAAACTAATTCCAGTTCCATTATTTCAATCTTATATCTGTTTGCAGCAGAAATATTTGCACCGTGAATTAATTTTGTCATTGGAAGCTGTGTCTTCAGGATTATTCTGAGATACAGGAAAATGCTGCCATTGTTCTCATTCTGTGTTTTAAATTTGTCTCCTTTGTTTGTGTCAGTTAACTTGGTGACGATTGCTTTCCTGTCTCGAAAAAAAACTGCGGTCTCTCCAGAGGCGGATCTACTGGTTACCTTTGATCTTAGACAAATTCCAATTGTTCACAATATTCTTTTTCTGAGGACTATTCCCGTGTGTCATTTCCACGTTGTCATGCTTCACGCCGGCACGGACTGTTATGTCTGGTTCAACGTCACGTTCACCTTTGACCGATTTGTTGTCAAAAGCTGAATACTCGGTATTCCACCGAGAAAACGGCGGCGACGGTCCTGGGAACAGTGACTGGGCTGAGCAGTATAAAGAATGTTTTCTGGTATTTCATGTGCATAGCTTGGTACAGGATGTCGAATTCTCTTTGGGTTTTGTTACATGGATGCCCGTGTTATAACCTCAGTGACCTGGACATTATATTCTCACCCCGTGGGTCCCATTTGTTTTCATTCTGCTCTTCAACGCTTTTGCAGTCAGACACATTTTAATGGCCATCAGAGCCCGCAGGAGACGACGGGGTCATAAAAGCGGGGAGAGTCCCAGAGACCGAGAGAAGGAGAGCAGAAGAAAATCCATTATTTGTTTGTTTGTCATCTCGGCATAATTTCATCCTGTTATGGTCAGTGTTTAAGGTGTATTCCGTATGCAACCGATTTTGGAATTTATCTCCCCGGTTATGTAACCGAAATAGGTTTCATGCTCCAGCTTTTGAGTTGCTGCACGAACAGTCTGCAGTGACACAGACGAAGTTCAGGGAGTAGTTGAGGATCGTAGTGACAGATCCATTTACTGTTTGTGCAAAATTAGTCAAATGCCGTTGAAAGGTAAACACTTCCCAGCATTAATCTTTCGCTACACGTTCCCATCTCTCCACTTTCCATCGGAATAGAGATGCCGAGACAGCGTAGTTAGGCTGTCTCTATTTACAATGTATTGTACTTTGAAACATACCCCGCAATCGTGTAGATTGTGCCTTTCAGTTAGTTTAGGGTTCTTAGAGCACAGTCATCTATTCGTGCTCCAGAGTAATTACACTTGCAATGTGTTCAGGAATGTGATGAGCAAACAGAAGTCTTGCGCAAATGCTACAGAACGTTGAGCGCGCTGGAAGACTTGCTGCCCGCAGAACCTGTAAATAAGCCATTAAGATCCCGGTCCCGTCCTTCACCACCCACTCGCTACGGTCTGGAGACCAAAATTTCACCGCCCCCTTCCCCTCTGATGCAGGTACAGGAATCCCTGTGTAATTAGAGGGTTTTTACCACAAGCTACGGGTGAACCAGCACGGATTTCTCAGAAGCGCATGTTGATGGAAATATAATTCAGTGTCAGCAGGTCACATGTAACTGCATAGTTTGAAGGATGGGATGCATTCATTCATTGCGCGAAGGTGTATGTGAACATAATCGCATCTAATGATATGAAGTCAATTCTGTCCACAATCATATGATGCATTTTATCCAGTCCTGAATACGACAAGCTCGCATTAATTCTCCGGATCAACATATAAATAGTTGGCGGGTAATTATGCAGAGCCAGAATGACCAGGCCTCTGACCTCAAGTCTCCTCAGCTGAGGATTTCAACCCAAGCGCTTCGCTCTCATCTTATTCAGTACGCCGGTTTTCAGCAGCAAATCTGAACACAGAAATTGACAGATATTGCCATGAGTTGAAACGTTAACCTCAAGAGTCATCAAACCAAAGGAATTCAACAGATTAGTTCGCAAAGTGATTGCACCAGGAGGAAACCCATACGGTCACAAGGAGAATGGACAAACTCCACAGAGAAGGCAGCAGTGGTCAGGATTGAACCCAATTCTCAGGCGCTGTGAGGCAGAGATGCCGAGATTTCGATACATGCAGTTCCCCTATCAACAAACATTGATTTCAATATGTGCAGGTGTCCTGGCAAAAAGTAGACCTCATAAATTCAAGCTGCAACGAGAAAACATTTCATTTTACGCAGACCAAAAAAAAAGTCACCTCTCAACGTCAAAGTCGAGTTTATTCTCATATACATGTTCATGCAGACACATGTGGAAATAAAAACATAAATTAAACATGCACCCAATTTTACAAGAATAATAAACAATTATAACAAAAACGCACGGTCCATATTACTGCAAAGTGATCAAAGTGTTGCAGTAATTACGTTTGTGCTGGTTGCTTCAAGAACCGAATGAGTGAAAGGAAGCAACTGTTCCTGTACTTGGTAGTGTGGGACTTCAGGCTTCTGTACCTCCGGCCCGATGGTCGCTTCGAGAAGATGGCATGGTCCGGATGGTGGGGGATCTTTGATGATGGATGTTGCGTTCGTGAGGCAGCACCTCTTCCAGATAATGCCGGTGGTGGAGAATGATGTGTCTGTGGTGTATTGGGTTAAGACCACTTCTCTCTGAAGCTTCCCGCGTCCCTGCTCATTCGAACTACCGTGCCAGACCATGATGCAAGCAGTCAGGACACGTTTAACAGTACGGCTGTTGAAGTTTGTCAGAGTGTTCGGTGACCATCCCAACCTCCTTCACGTCCGACTAACTTAAAGGCGCTGGCGCGCCTTCCTGTAGATCCAAGTTCCACAAACTATGCTGCCCTTGCCAGCCGATCATTTCTGCCTATTCCTGCCCCGTTGAGCTGAACTCCTCATACCACCAGTCTACCTTGTCTCAGTTGCCCAGTCCCATCCAATCTGCATCCGCGTTACCTCACATGTTCTCCAGCACATTAACAGCTTCCAATTCCCTGGTCCCACCGCTTCATCTTTACCATGAACGTGCGGCCCTTTACAACTGAATTCACCATCAACAAGGACTTGGAGACCTCCACTTCTTTCTGCAACATATATGCAACATGGAACATAGAACAACACAACACAGGAACAAGGCCTTCGGCCCAGGATGTTGTCCCCAACTAATCCCTTCTGTCTGTAATACTCTGTATGTGTCCATGCACTGTACTGACATATACCTTGTAAGAGCCGCTTCAATGTCCCTTATCCGGTCACAAACCTTCATTACCACCGTAACGGCTTGTGCGGCCACTTTCAGGGAGCTATGGACTTGGATAACAATATCCCTCTGCACATCAACACTGATAAGTGTCCTTGGGTTAACTGTGTGTGTCCTTTTACATTGGATATCCTAAAGCGCAACACCTCACATTTGGCTGGATCAAACTCCACCTAACATTATTCTACCCGGGCTTGCAACTTCTATATATCCCGCTGTATCCATTAGATGTTCGTGTGTGTGTGTGTGTGTGTGTGTATGTGTGTGTGTGTGTGTGTGTGTGTGTGTGTGTGTGTGTGTGTGTGTGTGTGTTTGTGTGTGTGTGTGTGTGTGTGTGTGCCCGCCCGCGCGCGTGTATGTGTGTGACAAGTTGCAGAGTTCCCAGCACAGATGCCTGAGGAATATTACGATATCTAAGCATGTCCTTTACCATTAACGCTCCTAACCAGCTCCCACCAGCCAGAACAGGTTTTCCCCTGATCATTGTGCCTTTCATTCCTCTCACTTTCTACAAATGACTGGCTTAGCCATGGCACTCGCATGGGCCCGAGCTACGTCTGCCGTGTCCTCGTCTCCATGGCACAGTCCATGTTCCAAACCTACTGTGGCACCAGTGCACGAGCCTTTCCCCGCTCCATCCACGACTCGATTGGTGCCGCCTCATCCACCAATGCCGAACTCGTCAATGTTGTAAACTTCGCTGCTAACTTCCACCCTGCTCTCTAATTCAGTTGGAACATTTCTGACAACTCTCCACCATTCTGGATCTCTGTCTCCATCTCAGGAGACCAACTATCCACCGATACTTACTGCACCTCACTGACTGTCACAGCTACCTCGAGTACCCCTCCTCACACCCTATCTCTTGTAAGGGTGCCATCTCTATCTCTGTCTCCGCCGTATCTGTTCTGGAAATGAGACTTCTACGTTTCACGGCATCTGAAACTACGATTTATCTGTACGAGTGATTTCTCCTCTCTTGTGATTTGCAGAGTCCTGATCCGTATCTCCACAATATCCCGCGCTTCTGCTTCCATCCGGATCCAAGCAGACAGAAGAGGAATAGCGTTCCATTTTCCCTCACCTTTCGCCCGACGAGCCACCGCATCCAGCATATCACCTCCGCCATTTCCGCCTGGTGCAGCGGGATCGCACCACCACTCATACATTCCCCTCCCCAGCCCTTCCTGGCTTCCGCAGGGGCCATTCACTCCGTGACTCCCAAGTTCTCCATCTGTCATTCCCCAGAAGATGCCCCCGTGCACTGGCACTTTCCCCTGTAATCGTCGGAAGCCCAAGCATTATCCCTTCATCACCTCCCTGACAAACAACCAGGGATCGAAACCACCAGTCCAGGTCAGGCAAAGGTTCACATTCACACCCTCCAACCGCCTGTACTGCACTCGGTGATACCGAAGTGGTCTCGCCTACATCAGCAATACCACGCTTAGATTAGTCGTCCTTTCAGCCGAGCACCCGCGCTCTGTCCTCACCGGCCATCCTGAGCTTCCAGATGCATGCCAAATCAATTCTCCTTCCCGACCCACACTGACCTGACTTCCTCACACCCCACCCCGGCCTTCACCACTGCCAGGGCGAGGCCAAACTCAATCTTGAACAATAACTTATTCCTCCTGTGTGGTCTAAGATCAACGTCATGGACGATGAATTCTCCAATTTCAGGTAACCCGCACCACCTGTGTCCATCTCTCTCTCCTGATCGTCCCAAATCCTCTGAAAAGCTTCCATTGCAGGCCTTTGTTGTGTTCACTTATCAGCTCCAAGCCTCTGACTCTACCGCCACTCATCCCTCTCCCTATTTGGCTCATTCTGCCCACCATCCGCATCATCACCTGTTTCCACCTATCTCCTTCACTTCCCGCCTCATCCCTCCCGTTCACCATTTTGGTCCGGCTGCTTCTCCCCACTACAAATTCAGTCCTGATGCAGGATCTCGACTCGAATCTTCAACTGTTCCTTTTCCCTGAAGATTCTGGCCGACCCTCTGAGCTCTTCCCGCTGTTTATTTGTTCCACTAAAATAGCAGTTAAGTGGGAGATTGGTGACGGACGAAAGACGATTAAATTTTTAATGAAGGAGCTGCAAAGGTGTCAGAATTCAAAGAAGGCATAATCTCTCACTTGATCATGAGTAAAATCACCCGTGCCCTCCTTACCCGCTTTCACAACAGTGCAGTGCAAAAACATCCACACAGTTCACAGATCCACACCTGAAAGCAGCTCACTGTGGAAGGCAGGAGTCACAAGGAATAATGGAATCTGGAACATATAACAAGCACACTGTGAGACTAACTCAGTGGTTCAGGCAGCGAATGTGGAAGGCAAGGAATGGCCGAACTTTCGGGTTAACACCCTGAATCTGGACTGACAGAGCAGAGGGAGGAGAGTCAGTATACTGGAGAGAAGGAAATGGTGAGGCAGGGCCGGCAGGTGATCGGAAGACTTGGTCGGAATGAGCGATAATGGAGAGATGTGGACAGGTGGGGAGACTGACAGATGGACTTGGGAGAAGGAGGATGGGTGGGGTGAGAGGTTGAAACAGACAAGGAAAGGAAATAAAATGGAGAGGGAGTCCTGTGGAAGCGCAACTGGGCAGCGCAAGCCGCTGATTCACTGTTGGTCACCGGAGCGTCAGTAGGTGAGGCACACCCTTGACAGAGGGTTTGACAGTGCAGGAAGCGCACAGCTGAAGTGTGTGGCCGTGATCGTATAGTGGTTAGTACTCTGCGTTGTGGCCGCAGCAACCTCGGTTCGAATCCGAGTCACGGAAAGCCGCAGTTTATACTTTTGACATTCAGCAGCTCTTGCAAATTCAACGCTTTACTTTGCTGAATTTTCCGGCAGCTGCTTCTCCCCGGGGGTTGAGTTTCCGCTGTCACCACTAGATTTCCCCTGGACACACCTCCACTCGCACAATTGTACCAGGAACCAGGCGGTGCATTTGGAACTAAACCTTCTTGACAGATCAGCAGGCATGGGAGTGTAAACGGGCTCTCTGGGTATTTATCACCCATAAGGAAACACCGTTCACCGCCGGGGCCCGCAGAGTGCAAGAGAAGAACCAACCGAATGGCCTCAGCAACAGCGGAGGATCTCCGCTCTCTGGATTGGGGGAGCATGCAGAACAGTTCCGCCATTCTGTGTGCTCCAAAGTGAGTCCTAGATCTCCCCCCATAATCCAACTCGCTCCCCATTCCTTTGATATATTTTGTGTCCAGCAATGTGCTGACTGACTTCCGAAATACATTCAGGACCTTGACCACCGCAGCATTCTGTGGTTCAGAATTCCGCAGCTTGCACGCCCCCGAGTGAAAGAATTCCTCCTCATTTCACTGATAAACTTTCCTGTCATATCATTAACGGTGTCCCTCTGGTTGTAGATTGTTAAGCTACGGGAAACATTCTGCAGAAATCCAGCCTGTAGAGCCCTTTCAGTACATTGGACGATGCATTTAGCAACGTTGCAGAAGAGACGCAAAGTCAAGTGAACAGGACAGAAGGAATGCATGGTGGTCCGAATGGCCTGTTTCTGCACTACACGGCTCTAAGTCTTGATGAAAATTATAATTGGCAAAGAAAGGGGAGATATTAGGTATGTTCTCCCATGGCAGAATTGTCAGACTCCATTTCAGTGGGAGTCAGAATTTTGGATGGGATCTGAGGAAGATTTTCTTTCACCAGAGGGCGGTAGAAATCAGGTACATGATGGCAAAGAAAGCAGCGAATAACAATGCTCTCATATTTAACAGTCAATTAATACGCACTTGGATCCGGACGATATTACAATATGTGGACCAAGTGAAAGCAAATGGAATTGCTGGAGATAGGTACTTGATGGTCGGCAGTGACAGGGTGGGCCGAAGGACGTGTCTCTGTGCTGTATGACGTTGTGACGCTGATGGGAACACTGAAGCCGGGGTTTAGTATCAAAAGCTGAAATTCCAATAAATGGTCAGCAGGTCAGGCAGCAGGAGAAAAATCAACGAGTTGAACATGTCCTGCTTCGCCCTGACTGACTGCATATCTGAACAGAACTGAAATCACGGAACAGGCTTCCTCGTTTCACCAAATCCCCGCACTCAAATTTGTGATTTGTGCCGTGTATGAACGATATTCCGTGAAAAATATACTCAGTGTAATCAGAGTCATTGAATCAGAGAGTTTCGGAGCACAGAGCAGGCCCTTCGGTACAACTCATCCATGCCGACCAAGTTGTCTAACCTGAGGCAGTCCCACTTGCCGGAACACTGAACACACTGTGGTAAAGCACCTCTGTCACAAGTGTGTGGCACTGATTTTGAACCAGTAAGTGCAAGCTATAGAATCCCCCATTGGATGAAACGTCCTCCCCGATTTTCCCTTGTCAGGACTCCTCATGAACACACATGTTTCAGTCAAGACATCTCTCGGTTTTCTTAACTGCAGGGGATACGGGGCCGGCCTGATAACCTTCCTTCACAAAAATCCCGCCCATTCCCGGTATCCTTCTGGTAACCTTCACTTAATTATGTCCACCTCTTTCAACTCTGAAAAGGGAAAAAAGGAGGCCAACATTGAACATGTTGCTGCTGATATCTTGCCAGCGCCGCTCTCCATATTTGATGTATAATCTCCCTGCCTTGGAAGTCAAATCATTCTACAAGAAACAGCAACGTTACAGCACTCCGCTGAATATTTGTAAAACTGTGCAGTGTGCTTTTTAATCAATCACGCACTAAGATACCAAGTTCTACCAGCACAGCGGAGTTTTGCAATCGTTCAAGAATAAAATAACGTGGCACTTAATTTAGATTCCATGTCAAACGGACAATGTCATATTATCTGATATTGTTCGGGCAGTTGTTCCGCCTGTTGCCTGCTCCTCTTTTCAAAGGTCAGAAGGCTGTCCACTTCCTTGGAATTCAACTGCTTCTGGTTATATTTTTTTCTGTTTGTTGCCAACACCGCAGCCCTGCTTTGATCTTACGTTCAATTAGCGTGGCTTCACTTCTTTTTGGTTTAATAATTTGTTTCGTCTCATGGCTATAATTATTTGTTTATCTCATTAAGATAATACTTTACGTTCCTACGTTCCTGTCTTCACTGGAATACAGTTAACAAAGACGCTGAGCTGCCAGTCCTCCCTTCCCTGAAACCACGCTTCACAAATAGCTGACCGACCGACTTCCTGGTCACCATCGGTTCACCGGCCCTGTTGATTCTGTTCTTTCCATGGATGAATGTCCTGCTTTGTTTCCCCTGTGGCAGACCAACTGCGAAGCATCGTGACAGCTTTCATCAGTCATGTGTTTAAGCACAGCCGAATTTAGAGAGAAACGAAACCCAGTCTTGAAATCCGAAATGACACGTACAACCTCAGAGAGCGGGTACCCTTCTTTGTCATTTTTCCCGACTCTTTCTCTTCCTTCTCGTTCACTCTCCGTTCTCCAATAGTATATTGCAGAACTCATTTTGTTTCTCGAAGTGAGATTCCTTGCATTAAGTGGAAAATGCAGACTCGAACGCAATGAATTGGAGATCATATGTTCGGCTGATCTGTGGTAGTGTGGCCGAGCGGTCTAAGGCGCTGGATTTAGGCTCCAGTCTCTGAGGGGATGTGGGTTCGAATCCCACCACTGTCAAGCATCGAATTTTCACATGCGCTTTTTGAGAAGCTGCTCGGTGCGCGGACAGTCACAGGCGACTTTATCCAATCGGACCTTGTAATTGAAATACCCCATCCTTCTGACCGTTTCAATAAACCTGTTATGCTTCCAAAACAGCACAACCTTTCCTACTGGATTGGATGCAGTTTGTTCTGTGGAGCCCCACCAATGTGCTAGACGTTATTCCTCCTGTCTTGAGATTGATCTCGGCACAGTTTATCATCCATATTCCCAACACAGTGAATGGTGCTCGCTTCCTTGAAACTAATCGATGATTTTCATCCATGAACTCAGCTAATGAGACTCGTTGATGAGGGCAATCTCCCTGCCCACCGACACTCAACCCTCTTTAAAATATGGAAGAGAAATGGTATTAAAGTTTGCCCACTTTGCTGCATGAAGCTCTGCATTGAACGGAGACATTTCCTCCTTTAATTCTCCCCTTGATATCTTCATGTTTCCGTAACCTTCCCGTTTCTCAAACGTCTTCGCTGTGTCGTCCTTCAAATGTTCCGTCTTTAAAGGGAAATGTGAAAAGATGAATTGCTGCCAATGCTCAGCAGGCCAGTGGGCGGCTTTCGTCGACTTTCTGGATAAGAAAAAAACAATTCTAAAGCGGTGTACTAATCTAGTCCGCGTAAAGTGAAACCAACATGGTCATAATTCCATCACAATGCTCCTTGGGGATTTTGTACTGTACGTGGCTTTTCAGATATTACGAAAATCCCAACAAGTGTTGAGAATTTTTCAGTTGGCCAACGACACCGTGCGAAATGGGATGTGCCAACCAACGGTGAGCGTGCGCTGAATTCCGCAGCCGCCGCGCCACAAACGCTGTGAGGACAAAATGAAAACGCAGCTTTCAGGACCCCAACGTGAGTTCAACTCGCCGACGTCTCCAGGAAAGTGCCGCTGCCCATGCAACACAAGGTCAGGGCACCGAAGCAGTGGATCAGCTGAGCGACGAACGACCTGCAAGTGGGTACCGCTTTAGTTACTTTCCACACTGAAGTCAGAAACCTGCAGAGGGGAAGATTCTGTTCCTGGACAGAAATATATATCACTTCTCACGTATCCCATGTGATCAATTTACTGACTTTCTTCACGAGGTTTCCGTCCATTCTGCTGACATGCTGAGTTTTGCAAAAAGTTTCCGTTTTGAATCGGTGAGTATTTTATGGCGGGTTTAGATCTGACAGATACGGTGCTGGTGCCACATGCAAAACTTCCTGTTCTTCTTTCAGAAGCTGACTCACTTTACGAAATGTGTCGCCAGAAATAAGATGTTCCTTTTGCTACAGGTCCTTTTATTATCCACCATATAATGCCCCTGGTTTGCAGGTGAGTGCTTGAGTATGGAAGAAATTGATTGGAATGTGGAAAATAAAATAGGATCAATGAAAGCTCAATGTGATTGTTCATCTGATGGTCACTGAAGACTCAGTGGGCCGAGTGGTCCAGCTCCATGCCCCATGATTCGACAACTACCAAAGAAGCCCTAATAACTCACGCGTCGACCCTCCTACTGCTATCCATGTCGTTGACAAATGTACCCGATACATGTCTCAGTAACGCGTTTATATTAAATTCGTTGCCGCGGTGAGGGGAGTGAAGAGTTTGTCGGAGACTGGCGACGCTCGAATCTGTGGACAGAAATCTCAGAGACACCGCTGAGTTATCCGCGAGGTGTGGAGGGTCATCCTGGGGAGACTGGTGGAAGCCAGAGTGACAGAGATGTTGTATTTCTTGCGTTATTTATACAACACAGACCACATTCCCCGACTGAAAGAGAGGGATGATGGGCCAGACTTTGTGTTTGTTGTTGGCGCAGAAGAGATTGTAATTCACGGCGATACAACAGCCCCTGTCAGTGCTCAGCAGTGCGGCAAAGTAGATGAAGTGTTGTACGCCTCCCGTGGTTTCTGTGGTGTAGTGGTTATCACGTTCGCCTTACACGCGAAAGGTTCCCAGTTCAATCCTGGGCGGAAACACTGTTTTTTTTTGTTTTGGGTTGGCTCCAGGTTTTGCCGAACACGTGACACTGTGTCTTCAAAGGAGTATTTCAAACCGAAAATTCTGGCAGCACATGTGAAGAGAGACAGAATGGATGCACACACTTGAGGTCTGTAAAACGATCTGGACAGGACTTGAACCTGCAAACTTATGATGACGTCACATCAAACACCGAAGTCAGACGCCTTCTCCATTCGGCCACATAGCCCATTCTTTTGAGGAACCGAGGAAAAAAAACCTCATTTGGAATGATACTGGGGCATGGGCCATGCGAGAAAGTGAGAAGACGGGATGCATTTTTCTAATACACACAGAATTGCGCGGTTTGAAGTGTCTCGATAAGTAGAATAAGTTCGCCTCGGAACGAAGAGAATTCGCAGACGGTGCTCATGTTCATCACGGCTCAGAAGTTCGAAGGATCACGTGTCGTGCCTCTTCCTTTCCAGCTGACAGACAAAATGCGGTCATGCTGACTCGGTGAGATGCCTGGAGTGAGTTGCTTCAGGGTCTAAGCTACTTGTAAGTGGAGCGGACTACTTGAGGCAGACTTCACCTTCTCTTCTCTCTGGGCCATCTGAAGCACCACACGGTTTCCCTCATTTACATCACCGGTGTTATGACGATGATGTACTCAGGGCCCAGGTTCCCAACACGACGAGAAAGAACGAATTGCATGTGGCCAAGACTCCATAATCAGCTCGTTATCACCCCCTCATTCACGTATTCCGAATTTAAAATCCTTGTTTGCAATCGCCCACTGTTGCACTTTAACCAGAAGAGAGATAGTATTGGTATTGGTTTATTATTGTCACTTGTACCGTGGTAAAATGAAAAAACTTGTCTTGCATACCGATCGTACAGGTCAATTCATTACACAGTACAGTTAGATTCGGTTAGTACAGAGTGAATTGATGTAGTACAGGTAAAAACAATAACAGTACAGAGTAAAGTGTCACAGCTGCAGAGAAAGTGCAGTGCAATAAGGTGCAATGTCACAACAAGGTTGATTGTGAGATCAGAGTCCATCTTGTCGTATAAGGGAACCGTTCAATACTTTAATCACAGTGGGATCGAAGATGTCCTTAAGTATGGTGGTATGAGCCCTCAGAGGAGTGTGATGGGAGAGGAGATAAGGAGAATGACCTGACTGGATGGGGTCTTTGATTATGCTGGCTGCTTTAACAAAACAGAGAGAAGTAAAGACAGAGTCCAAGGAGGGGAGGCTGGTGTCTGTGATGCGCTTGGCCGTGCCAGAACTCTCTGCAGTTTCTTGCGGTCCTGAGCAGAGTAATTGCCTTACCAAGCCATGATACACCCAGATAGGATGCTTTCTATCGTGCACCGATAGAAGTTGGTAAGATTCAAAGGGGGCAAACCGATTTTCTTTAGCCTCCTGAGGAATTAGAGGCGCTGGTGAGGTTTCTTGGCCGTGTCATCTACGGGCTTTGACCAGGACACACTTTTGGTGATGTACACTCCCAGGTACGTGAAGCTCTCAACCCTCTCGACCTCAGCACCGTTGATGTAGACAGGTGCATGTACACCGCCCCATTTCCTGAAGTCAATGACTAGCTCTTTCGTTTTGCTGACATTGAGGGAAAGGTTATTGTCATGACAGCATTCCACTAAGCTCTCTATCTCCTTCCTGTACTCCGACACATCGCCGTTTGAGATACGGTCTACAACGGTGGTATCATCTGCAAACTTGGAGATGGAGTTAGAGCAGAATCTGGCCACACAGTCATGACTGTATATGGAGTAGAGTAGAGGGCTGAGGACAAAGCCTTGTGGGACACCAGTGTTGAGAATAATCGTGCCGGAGGTATTTCTGCTTGTCCTCACTGATTGCGGTCTGTTGGTTAGAAAGTCAAGGATCCAGTTACAGAGGGAGATGTTGAGTCCTAGGTCTCGAGTTCGGTGACAAGTTTGCTCAGATTTAGAGTATTGAAGGCAGAGCTGTAGTCAATAAACAATAGTCCAACGTAGGTGTCTTTACGGTTCATATACTCCAGAGCTGAATGCAAGGCCAGGGAGATGGCGACCGCTGTCGTCCTGTTTCGGCGATAGGCGAATTGTAGTGGGTCAAGATTGTCTGGTAGGCTGCAGTTGATGCGTGCCATGACCAACCTCGCAAAGCACTTCATGATGGTGGATGTCGGAGCCATTGGTCGGTAGTCATTGAGACATGTTACCTTGTTTTTCTTCGGTACCTGGATGATGGTGGTCTTATTAAAACAAGTGGAACCTGAGATTGAAGCAGGGAGAGGTTAAATATGTCCGCAAATACTTCCGTCAGCTGATCAGCACAAGATCTGAGCACACAGCCTGGGACACCTTCTGAGCCAGATGCTTTCCTCTTGTTCACTCTCCCGAAGACTGATCTTACGTCCTCAACGGTGATCACGGGTTCAGTTACATTGGAGGCTGTCAGGGTGGATGGTGACAATCCATTTCCCTTCCCTTCAAAACGCGCATAGAATGCGTTCAGCTCATCAAGAAGGGATGCGCTGTTGTTAACTATGCAGCCCGTCTTCGTCTTGTAGCCTGTTATGGCATGTAAGCCCTGCCATAACTGACGGCATGTCTGGGACTCTATGTTGAGTCGGTATTGCCTGTTGGCATTCCTGATAGGTTTCCGAAATTCATATCTCGATTCCATTAGATCAGGATCACCAGATTTGTGTGCAACCGTCCTCGACTTCAGTAAGGAGTGGATCTCCCGGTTCATGCATGGTGTCCTGTTTGGGAACACCCGTATTGTCCTCTTTGGTACACAGTCCTCAACACTCTTGCTGATAACGTCTGTGATGGTGGTCGCAAACTCATCGAGGCTGGCAGCTGAGTCTTTGAACATGGACCAGTCCGTTGTCTCAAAGCAGTCGCGTAGGAGCTCATCTGTTTCCTCAGACCACCACTGCACGACTCTCTGTACTGGATCCTCCTGTTTCAGTTGCTGTTTGTATGCAGGGAGAAGGAGCACAGCCTGGTGGTCTGATTTCCGAAAGTGAGGACGAGGGGTTGCTCGGAAGTGAACTTTGATGGTTGTATAACAGTGTTAGCGCCCCTGGCGGAGCAGGAGATGTGCTGGTAGTATTTTGGTAACACACTCTTGAGGTTGGCCTGATTGAAGTCCCCCGCGATGATGAAGAGGGCCTCAGTGTATCCTGTCGCAAGGTTGTTGGCCACGGAGTAGAGCTCATTGAGTGCAGGTTTCATGTCCGTCTGTGGTGGGATGTAGACTGCCATCAAGTAGCTGAAGTGAACTCCCTTGGCAGATAGAATCTTCGCCGTTAGATATTCCAAGCTGAGTGAGCAAGAGCTCGCCAGGACCGTCACGTCCGAGCACCACAAGTTATTGATTAAGAAGCAGATCCCTCCGCCTTTAACTTTGCCTGAGGACGCTGTACGGTCCATTCGATGAATTGAGAAGCCCTCAGGTTGAAGAGCACAGTCAGCTGAGGCAGGTGGAAGATCTGATAATAATAAACCAATTCCAATTCCAGTAGTTGGACATTGTGTCCTTTACCTCCGCGGGACCCACCGTTAGATACTCAGATTCACTCAGCATCACCTACTGGAACCTGATTTGACAGCACGTTAGCAGCTTCTCCTTTCCCGTTCTTGGGTTCCCTGTCACAGTTCCTTCCACCATCGTCATTCCACACCCCATCCTTCCCAGTGGAACAGGCAGATGCAGTACTTTAGGGACATTGTTCTTTCTCACACGGCGGCCAAGAATTCTACTTTTCCACACACACCATCTTTCCGGCCACTGCGGCCAGGTTACACGGCAGGTTACAAACCAAGTCCTTCAACCAGAAGTGACAAACTACCACTGTGCATCACATACGTTGTTACATTTCATCACCACCAACTTCCAGCGTTACGCCGCCGCATCCCCACTGTCCCAAAATACCGGCAATTCTGTTATCATCCTCCAGGGAAGACAATGCAGTGCATTTGGCAATACAATTATCAGGAAAACACTTGTATAAGCAGAGGGCAGGCCAGAATACCAACGAGCCGCCACTGAAATCCTGGAGTCAGACTCGTCATGGATAACATAAACGTCCTGGCGGCAGGGGATATCGTGTGGTGAGAGTGGATATTTATATGAATGACTCGAGCTTTGAATAACTGCAGATTTAAGAACTTCCCGTTGAACTTGTGCTCCAATGTCTGACAAACAACGAATCTACAAAACAATGCTTTGATTTCCCAGGAGTGCTGAATTATGATGTAACTCTCTGACCACCTCGGTCATTCCGAATTTACCTGGGTCGAAATCGTCGATCTTGTTCAGAACCGTAACTTTTGGAAAAAGGCAGGATTCACCGGACGTTACTGAGATACGCATCTGAAGTTTGGTCTCAGGGAAAATGGGAGGTGAGATGCTGCTGAGATCTAAAGCCCGGAATATCTGCGTTGTTTTCTTTCCTCAACGCATTTTAACATCATTCTCAGCGGAAATTTTAGTCCGTTCTTCAGCTGCGTTCTGAATTTGGACTGAGTCACTGCATAAATACAAGTGTTTGTGCAGCAGCTCAGCAAAAGCAGCATGTAGCTGGCGTGGTCCGCGATAAAAATCGGGTCACTGAAAACGGTTACAGGAAAGCGCTTCACAATTTGCATTGACATAAAAACTACAACATACGTCAACCAAAGCAATATGAAGCTGCCGGATACAGCAAAGAGTAAAGTTATGGACTTCCTTCTGTTTTCCATCTCGGCACCATTGTGACTCGCATCCTTCTTGATGCGTCTCAGCCTCTTGCGGACTCTACTGGCCGCTGCAATGTGCCCGATGATCAGAGCATTGAGCGGCAATATCAGCAATATTGGGAGCATGGGGTTAAGAATGTAATGAATCCATCTGAATATTATCCATGCGGGATCAGTATAAAATTCTAGTTTCATTGCACAGCCCCAGAGTACCTTCTCTACTGTCACAAGAGGTTGATTGGCGAAGTACCAGGCGATGATTTTGCAACTGAACAGAGGACACACGGTTCCTATAAACATGGCTGCAGTTTTCCCGGTGCAATATTTAGTCCTCATTTTCTGGCAACAAATCATCACATATCGATCAAATGTGAAGGAGAGTGTCAACCACACGGAGAGGTCTGTGGCCGCATGATTAATGGCTTTATGGGAGGAGCATACTTGGGTCATGAACAGGAAACTTGTTGGGAAATATAATTCATTAATACGGAACAGTATCACGTCAGTGACAACGACCAACAGGTCTGCCGCTGCCATGGCCACAAGGTAGCGAGAGACACATTTGGAGAGACCGCACTTTCCCTCGGACAGGTTCACAATCGACACCACGTTAGCTGTGAGATGGGAATAATCAGAGACGCTGCTCAGAATACATTTATGATGTCAGTTACACAGTGTGTCATTTAATGACTGACTTTCCTCCTAGATCAGTGTTGAACATGGACATTTACTTGTGGTGCTACTGCTCACTGAAGTAAATAGTTAACACACAAATTTAATGCAATTTCCCAATTATAAATCGGAACAAAGTGTAAAGGATTAATGAAAGGCTTCACCGGGGGACTTCCTTGGTGATTCGCCCACATCGCCGCTAAACTATTGGGATGTTCGCGAAAATTCACAGCAGATTGGAGGAAACATTGCGTCGAAAAATACTCAAGGAGGACCATTAAGATCAGCAGAATTACAGTGGGAAGGATGAAGCCACTGGAGTCGTCAGAGGGGTGAATTCAGTTTAATATCCGTGAACAGCAGTGGAGGGACATGGCAGGTGAGGAGCTGGATGTTTCGGATTTTATGTGATTTTCTCAGTGTGGGGCTCGTGACATAGACTAATGGGGAAACCTGTGGTCAAACTATGGGTCAGGAGTCAAAACTATACACTCCGAGACTGAAATTCGGAATGCCGAACAATGAGAGTTTTCAGAGTGAAAATGTAACGGACAGATCAGCGCCCAACTCGTTGATGTCTGACACAGCACAAAGGTGCCTCTTAATGGATAGGTGATATTTTGTGTTCATACGTTTACGACCAGTTGACGCCAAAATGAACAAACGGATCTAATGATTAGTTTTACGGTAAGGTCAGACGAAAAAACTGCAGAAAATTCACCTCATCCTTTGAATCAAAATATTTGGCAAAGTCGCACTTACACAATTACTTCGCGATGGGCAGTGTATGACCCAAAAATGAGATCCAATTTCATGCACACACTGTCCCACAGGTTGTGATAACTAAGATAGAGACACCCAGTAGAGAAACGGACACTTTGTCCCACGATGTCCTCGCGGCCCCTAGCCACATCAATCCCGCATTAATTCCATTTTATTCTCCCCTCGAAAAGGATTCGTCCTAGGAAGACACAACTTGTGACGCGAACGAATCGATGAACTCAGGACGTCAGGGTGAAAATAACGTTACACATCTTGTGAGAGAAACAAATGTATTTCTAGAGCTGGACTTGTTGCCAAATATGAAGCGGCAGAGGTTGCAAGAGTAAGCAGAAATCAGTGGAAATGGGAGGATTGAAATGTCTTCAGAGAGACAGTGGGTATCCGGAAGATTCAGTTCCTGGTTGTGGCAGCAACTCCGCAAACATTGAAGCAGATTGGAAAAGCGTGGGTGGGGAGCGGAGTTGAAGAGTCTTTGGGAAGAACGGGTGAAGGTAATTGGGAAATTTTTAAATACGTTTACATGGAGCAGTATTTAAGCAGGGCGGAGAAGTTTGTTGAGCGAGGGAGGCCCAGTATGAGATCGCAAGATTCTGATCATAAAATGGAAGTGTTTGTCTGAAGTAAAGCGAGAAATCCGGCATTTGTTCGACGTGGGGAGGAGAATGGTGCAGAAAGATATCAAAGAGGGAAGTCACATTGATGTGTGAAATAATGTCAGGGTAGTTTCACGGCGAGGCTCTGTCATGTTTCAATCGTTCTCTCTGCAATTGATACCGTCAGCAGCAGTATGTTGGAGAGGATGTTGCAGAAGGCAGCGGTCTGCCACCGCTCGGTAGGGGAAATGTGAAGAGGAGTAGAATAATCCCTTAGGAGATGGGCCTCAGAATCTTTGTTCCACCACGGAGTGTAAACCCACCGTCAGCAGGGTTTGGGATGAAGTTGAATATCATTCGGCACTCCACTTTAAAACAGTTCAGAGACGATGATCAATGGAACTGCAGTCGCTTTCCTGACGACCCAGACATTCAGGCATACGTGCAGGCATGAGCACTGGCGAGGTCCTCAACTGAGCCATGTGGAAATTGGTCAATGTTGAAATTGCAGACGAGGTTTTGCTGACGGGATATTATCGAGAGTAACGGAAAGGAAGGGGTGATCAGTTGATACATGGGGAAAATAAAGTGAATATCACCAGTTGTACGGTCTGCATTGGTTTACAAACAAACGCAATTTCCTGGAAATATTTGAGAAAACAAAATTATTGGAAGAATTTTGCCGTAAAAGAGTAGATGTTCAGGTAAACCAAACGAACAGGTAGAACAGGAACAAACGCCCACTGCTCGCTTCGCCTTTCAATTGATTTGCGGGTCAAGAAAATTAAACATCGGACTGTTGCCAAGATAATACCAGGGAACATTTCAATAGCCGTTTCGAAACTTTCGTACTTCGATGCAAAAACTTACCAGGAACCCAAAAACTACTATAATCGGTAAGTAGATTAATTCTGTCTGTACCATTGGAGGCAGCAGGTGAAATGGATAAATGCTTGGTGGAATTCCCATCCTGGCGGAGGTATGATGGAGGAACTCTGTCCTCTGTGCTGGAATCTTACTAACTGAGCGTTACAGAGACAGGCTTCATATGTATCAGGGAGAATCTTCCCATGGGATCAGAAAAGAAAAAACAGAAACATAAACATTACTTCCAGGCACCTGAGCAGCGCGTCAACAACTTTGGCAGTTACGTTTGTGCTGCATCATATTGATCCACTTGTGATGTATATAATATTAGCTTCATTTCTCTCCAATTCTACACCAAATCCTGGTATCTGGTGCATGGCTGTGACATGAGAAACAGGCGCAGCCTCAGTTCTCCGATTTTGGGAAACGTTTCGCCATTGCTGTTGTGCAAAATTAATTCGACCTGTGTTCCACCTTTCAACGTTTTTCTCAGTTCCTTGTTCTGCAAACATGTGCAACACAATCCAGGAGATTAGGCTTGAAATTTGTTCAGCAATTTATGAATGATTCAGGCTCTTAAACTAATACACGCTGAATACTGTGAGTTCAATATTCCGTATGATTGTATCATGGTCTTTAACTACTTAATAGCTTCTCCACACTTGTGTTATACTTTCACTTACTTGACGGTGAGAGAGACATTGAAATAAAACCACTACTCAGGGATTAAGTGGATGAGGTAAATATGCGGTGTGAAACAGGCACTGGGCAGGAGAGATGAGTTAAAAAAAAACCTAAAATACATGTTGAGTGATCACAGACCCTTACTGAGCAGATAGTAAGAGAAGTGGATATATCGAGAGCATCAATGCAGGACTCGATTATTGGGGAGTCGATCTCAGTGCATATTCTGGCTCAGTTCCCATACCATTCAGGCTTTTGTGTCCAGTAATCTATCTGATGACTACGCAAATATTTTCAGCCACTTGGTCTCCACAGCCTCCTGTCAGGAAGATTCCAACATATCCATCGCGCTCTGAGGGGAGAAATTTTTCCTCATCACCATCGCAGCCGGTGCGCCGCTGATTCTCAATAGAAATTCCCTTGTTCCAGATTCCTCAGCCACGGGACACCTCTTCCCTGCATATAGTCTGTCGAGACCTTACGGAATTTTGTACCTTTCCCTTTCTCCTCTCGTTCCTGTAAATACCGTGAATAAATTCATTGGAGACCAGATATCTCTTCACAGTGCAGGTCCAGCATCCCTTCAATCAGTCCGGTCAACCACCGTTGCATTCGTTCGATGGCAGCAATTCCCATTGTTTTCAGATAATGCGACTGAACCTGCACACAGTCCTGCAGGATCGGTGTTTCACTGGTGCTTTGTGATTGTAGTCGGATATTCGTGCGCCTGTATACAAAACCTCTTTCAGTGAATGTCCACATACCCATTGTCTTATCAACGGCCTTCCCTGACGGGTGTACAAGAACACCAGGAGCCATTTGTACACCAGTGGTTCCAAACCTGGCATCATTTAAATTATATCCGATCTTTCGTATCCTTCTCCGAAATGTATTCTTTCATATTTATCCACGAGATATTGAAACTGCCAATCCATTAATGCGTCACGCAATTGTCCAAAATTTGCAGGTTCTTTGCGTCCGCTTCCGAACACACAACTAACGTGCTGAACTTTTTGGGTCAATCTAAACCTGAGAATGTTGATGAAGGGTGGAAGGTGATTCTGGTCCCGTTGTATTGCCAACAAACATTTCCTTCCTCAGTAGGAAGTCATTGAGAAGAAAATGTGACTCAGTTTCCAACTTCATGCATGCTGCCTGATCGCTTACGTAATAATGGAAAAGTCATTGCTCAGTGAGATATTTTCGGCCCATCATGTCCCTGCTGGATCTTTGCCAGACCAACTTGCTTTTTTCCAGTCACCACGTTTTCTCCACAGCTTTGTAATTTTAATTCGCGGAACCGAGTCGGAAAACAAAGATCAGTTTCAGAGAAACCGAGCGCTCTCATTTAAGCTGTTCTCAGCACATCGACGGCTGTAATTCTGCTGCTTCCTGACACATAACTTATTTCCCTTTTCTGACAATTAGAATCCGACTTCCACGTTTACATTCTCCATCGCTGACCCTTCCCTTTCCTTTCTTTCTTCACTTGTTCGTGGAATTCCACTCGCACTGTTCTTTATTAGAAAATGATTCCCTGAAACGAAATATTTCCATATGTTTGTTAAAGAAAACTTCAGAGACCTCACAAAGGTTTAGCCTTCACATCTCCTCTATTCCCTGAGGTCCTGCTCCATGGGAATGACCCAGTCGTTCTCTGTCAATGAGAAACCATTGTGAAGTTCTAAACGTTCAAAATTCTCTCCACGTGTAACCTAACAGTCATATGCCACAGGTTCAAAATTAACTCGTCTTCATTTGAACACTTTTGCTCTTTGTGCTAAATGGCGAGTGAATGGATATTGTTGACATTCAAAACGATGTTGCCCCCTTTCTAGAGAAGTCAATAAAGTAAGCATGCAGCTGCTTTGGATGGTGAGGGAGGCAAAGCGCGTTGACCTGAGTTGAGAGAGGGTTGTTGTACAGTATTGAAGGTGTCGTTTTACTTCTGTACAAGGCCTCTGTTAGATGGATCCAGGAGAAATGTGTACCCGCCTGATTCTTGTTCTATATTTTTTTTAAAAAATGCGTTTCATAAAGTAGATGTACCAAAGTTTCACTTGACGACAGAAGTTCTGGGTTGCATATGGGATTCATCTATGTGTACCAAATCGGTATCCTTCTGCAGTTAGTTCTGTGAATGTACGTAGATCTCACCGAATGACACCAAATTCTTCCAGAGCTCATTGTGCCAGAAGGAGAGAGGGCGCTGAGCTGACTGAGTGCTCGAGAAGCAAGCCCACGTTGCAGAATAAGGAATAATCCACCAAGGAATCAATTAAGGGGACATTTCTTCATATAGGGGACGGCGAATCTTTGGAGTTATGTTCCGCGAGGGTCCTGAGTGTTCAGCCATTGAGTTAAAATGAAGCACCGGCGGGTAGATTGTATGTGAGAACAATGTTGAGGGGAATATCTCAATAAAGTGCTGCTCAGGTGGAAGATTAGCCAAGGTCTCAATGAGTGTGACTTGAGTGTTCTCTGTGACAAAATGCCGGGGTCTTTCCCCTTTTGTGTATGTTCTTGTGCTTTATTTGAACCTGTGTCCAAAGCAGCCATGTGATTGCTGTTTTTAATGGTGTGAGCTACATCAATAATTTTGCTGATTTGACACTAATCAGCAATCCAGTGGACTCACTGATCTGAACACAAGGACAAAACATGGAACAAATCTGCCTGTCTCTGAAAAGTCTTTCATTCAATGTGATCACTGCTGCTTTGCCACAGTTCTCAGCACCTCTTCTTTGCCGGTTCACAAATACACATTTCCCTTGATATTTTAAATACAAATGCACACATTTCGTAAATTGTCCAGTGATTGAGCCTTCACTGCCTGCCTGCGTGGAGGAGTCCAGTGATTCACTAACTTGCGAGCTGTTCCGAATCAGTTCAGTTATTGATTGTCCTTTATCTGTTGTAGATTTTCCATCGACCATCCCCCACCCCCTTAGAACCTGACATGTTTCAAAATGAACACCCCTGATTCTTCTAAATTCTAAAGAAAACGGTTTTAACATCATCAGCTGTTCACGATAGGAAAACACTCTTATCCCTAGAATTAGCTTAGTCAAGGTCTGCTGGACTGTCTCCAGACCTACAATGTCCTTCATTGATTCAGTAGTGAAAAAAGTGTACTTTGATGCAGTGGCGGCCTTAGAAACCTGTACAATTCTAAACTATATCTCTATTTCTAATCTCCAAACCCTTTCAATACAAAAAATATGCCGTTTGCCATCCTAAATTCTTAGTGCACCAGCCTGCTGACCTTCCGTGGTTTCATGCACAAGGACACCGCCTCCCTTTTGTGTTCCACTGATTTGGTATCCTTCTCCATTCATATGATGAAAAACACCATCGAAGTGCAGAGATTCATAAAAACCAACATCAAAAACCTTTGGACAAGTTTTCGCCACTCACCGAACTTGTCCAAATCCAGTTGCCGTCTAAATATCCTCTTTGCAGCCTGTCTTCCAAGTACTTTCCCGTCGTCAGTAAACTTGCAGACCCTCCACGGTGCCTTCTCCTCCAAATTAACACTGTACACTGAATTATTCAGGGTCCTGAATTGAGTGCCTTGGCTCTGAAGGAGCACCAATCTTCGTAGCTGGAAAGGATTATTCCTTTCATTTGTTTTTGCATTCTGTCCGAAAGCCGCTCTTCACATCATGCTAATTCACGATCCTCAGTGCTCTGCGCCCTTATCTAAGGCATCGCCCCTTTATATGGATGTTTTGTGCATACAGAGTTAGACATTGAGACATACAGAGTTGAGAGTTGATTTGCTTCCTTTGGAGATGCAAATATATTGCATGTCTAAAGGAAATAAATCACCTCTCAACTCTGTACGTTACATCCTCGAAAAGAATTGTCAAGAGCGATGTCCTTCCATAAAACCACCTTGAAGAAGTTTGATGACATGAAGTTTCTCCAAGTACAGGAACGATCATTTCCTACCAGATGACACACTCAGGTACATTACAAACAGAAGATTTCCATCCAACTGATCTTTCGCCCTTCGCTTTTTTCTATTTCCGTGAATAAAAGCGAGTCACGCTTTGAGTTTTTTAATTGGCCGGCACGCTGCAGGTACGATATAAGTTTAAAAAAAAAACAAAGAGTGGGTCCTCTGTTCTGTCTCTGTCGCCACGTCGATTAGAACGGATGGAGGCCGATGTTCTGCGTGGCTTTTTAAACTTTACACTCATTCATGAATCCAATACCATATACCTCGTTATAGAATGTTAAAAGTTCTAACGGACTGTCTGATGAATCCTCTCTCGCAAAGACTGATGCAAATAACTGGTTCAAATTACCTCCCATTTGTTTCCTTTCGTCTTATTACTTTCTCAGTCTCCGTGTCCAGGAGTCAGGTCATTGTCAGTGTCTGCAATACTGCAGAATAAACAAAAGCAAAAGACAGTATCGAAGAACCATTCATATTGAGCCATGGAAGGGAGGGGAATGAGAACCCGATCCCCAGCAAATCAAACAATGGGATCAAACGTGAGAGGTGGTTGGTCATGACTGGGGGAATGATTACAGAGCTGAATATTAAATTCTGTAATGCTCTTGATATCAATACTGATAACGCCTCATCTGCAAACTGTCCACAGTGTTTTCTCTGCTCGTGTTCAGATTTGCCGCATCTGCCGCAGTTGAGTGCTGAGCAGGTGAGTTTTTTTTCCCTTAACCTCTGCTAAGGCTGCACTTCAATTAACTCGCTTTTCCTCAACTTTGTACGTGTCCTACATCATAATTAACGGGGTGGCAGCTGAACTGATTACTTTTGATTGCAGCCGACGCGTGCGCGCACAATATTTTACCAAGCAACCGCCTTCTCCTTACATTGTCCTTGGTAATAGTTCCAGTTCAATTGAGGGCAGCAGGAAATGAAGTGAATAAAAGTCAGTGCCGGTGATGGAGGGCGGATTCATGTGTTTCTTCCAATGAAAATCAAACCGCAGTGCAGGTGGCCCTGCAAACTCTCATCTCATCGGAAACTGAAATAAGTGGAATCAGGTTCGAACAGATGTGACCAGAAAATGAAATGCTGCTTCAATAAGAACTGGAATTTGGTGCAAAAGCTGACAGTACCTGAAGCACGCATATGGTCAGACTGACCTCCTGGGAGGGAGGGGGTTTCTCAGACCAGAGAGAAAGATTCACTGTGGTTGCAGAGGCGGGTCACCAGGGTCTAACTTCAGTTGTAAGGGGGCGCTTACTGTTTATTTCAGAAAATTATAACATAACTAAGTCGGCATTAAATATGGCGAATATTGGCATCAACTGTGATGCAAGGATCATGATCGTCCGACAAAAAGGCGTAAATAAGAACGTTGACTATTTAATTTTACCCTATCCAGAAAGGTTTCCTCATGTTCTCAGCATTTCTGTCCCATCCCATTATTTTATGTTTATTATATCTCCAGCTGTCCACTTCAGGTTTATCCACCAACCGCATCATAAAATGAACCTTACTTATCCTGTCTTTGTTTCAAACTCTGCCCAGTATTCCAAGTCATTGTCAGTATCTGCAATACTACAGAATAAACAAAAGCAGAATACATCATCGAACAACCGTTCAGGTTGAGCCATGGAAGGGAGGGGAATGAGAACCCGATCCCCAGCAAATCAAACAATGGGATCAAACGTGAGAGGTGGTTGGTCATGACTGGGGGAATGATTACAGAGCTGAATATTAAATTCTGTAATGCTCTTGATATCAATACTGATAACGCCTCATCTGCAAACTGTCCACAGTGTTTTCTCTGCTCGTGTTCAGATTTGCCGCATCTGCCGCAGTTGAGTGCTGAGCAGGTGAGTTTTTTTTCCCTTAACCTCTGCTAAGGCTGCACTTCAATTAACTCGCTTTTTCTCAACTTTGTACGTGTCCTACATCATAATTAACGGGGTGGCAGCTGAACTGATTACTTTTGATTGCAGCCGACGCGTGCGCGCACAATATTTTACCAAGCAACCGCCTTCTCCTTACATTGTCCTTGGTAATAGTTCCAGTTCAATTGAGGGCAGCAGGAAATGAAGTGAATAAAAGTCAGTGCCGGTGATGGAGGGCGGATTCATGTGTTTCTTCCAATGAAAATCAAACCGCAGTGCAGGTGGCCCTCCAAACTCTCATCTCATCGGAAACTGAAATAAGTGGAATCAGGTTCGAACAGATTTGACCAGAAAAAGAAATGCTGCTTCAATAAGAACTGGAATTTGGTGCAAAAGCTGACAGTACCTGAAGCACGCATATGGTCAGACTGACCTCCTGGGAGGGAGGGGGTTTCTCAGACCAGAGAGAAAGATTCACTGTGGTTGCAGAGGCGGGTCACCAGGGTCTAACTTCAGTTGTAAGGGGGCGCTTACTGTTTATTTCAGAAAATTATAACATAACTAAGTTGGCATTAAATATGGCGAATATTGGCATCAACTGTGATGCAAGGATCATGATCGTCCGACAAAAAGGCGTAAATAAGAACGTTGACTATTTAATTTTACCCTCTCCAGAAAGGTTTCCTCATGTTCCCAGCATTTCTGTCCCATCCCATTATTTTATCTTTATTATATCTCCAGCTGTCCACTTCAGGTTTATCCACCAACCGCATCATAAAATGAACCTTACTTATCCTGTCTTTGTTTCAAACTCTGCCCAATATTCCAAGTCATTGTCAGTATCTGCAATACTACAGAATAAACAAAAGCAGAATACATCATCGAACAACCGTTCAGGTTGAGCCATGGAAGGGAGGGGAACGAGCTCTCAGTCCCGAGTAAATCTAAACAATGGGATCAAACGTGAGAGCTGGTTGGAGATGACCTGGGGAAAGATTATGGAGCTGAATATTTAATTCTGTAATTCTCTTGATATCAACACTGAAAGCTCCTCATCTGAAAACTGCCCCCTGTGTTCTCTCTGCTCGCTTTCAGATTTGCAGCAACTGCAGCACTTTGAATGCTGAGCAGGTGGGTGTTGTGTTGACGTGAACCTTTCCAAAGGCTGCAGTTCAGTGACCATGCTGAACCTGCTTTTGCACAACTTTGCACGGATTTAAAATCGTCATCAACCAGTTGGCATCTGAACTGAATACTTCCCTTTCCAGTCTGTACATGCGGGAACACGGTATGTTGCCGAGCATCCGCATTCTCCGTACATTCACCTGGGCAAAAAGTTAAGCTCCATTTTGGACACCAAAGGCAAAGTCAAAGTTGAGGTTATTGTCATATGCACAAGTACATGTATGCACAGGTACACAGGTGCACAGGCAGTCCTTCAGTTGCCACTGTTTTGCACATCCCCCGGGCTCACGTCCGCTGCCTGGTACTACCTGCCTGCCACGTTGCACTCCTCCTCAGTCCACCAATCACCCCGCAATGCTTCCCAACCAGTCATCTTCTCCTCTTTATACCAGCCATCTCCACTCTCCGCTCTCAGTGCTGATGCAGGATTTGCATCCGAAATGTCAAGAATTCCTTCTCTCCCACAGATGCTGCTGAACCCACTGAGGTCTTCAAGCATATTGTTAGTTTCTCCAGATTGCAGTATCTGCAGCCTCTTGCGTCTTTGTTGCATAATCTGTTTGCGTGGATTGGTGAGTGGACAGACAGAGTTTCACATGGATACGCATGAACTTACCACGCTCGCAGGGAAAACAGGAAGACAGGATATTATTCAATTGGTGATAGATTGGGAAATATTGATGTACATAGGGAGCTGGGTTTCCATATGTCAGTGACTGAAAGAACACATGCAGGCGAAACAGAACAGTTCAATTAATTATGTTCAGAATTCCAGACCGCCCTGAAAATAAATTAACCAACGTAAATATTCTCTGCAAGGAAGTGCAATTCAGAGACATTGGCAGACAACTTTTGTCACATTGTTCAGGGTTCATGACTGTCTGCAGCAGCTCCCTCTGTCCTGGATGCAGATAAAAATTCTGTCATTGACTGAATGTCGCTTTGGGATATCTGATCTGGTGTAAACTGAGTCTTTCCTGTCTCTTGTCTTTCAGTATCTGCCTGTCCTTTCCGTCTCTCACTTGAACTACATTTCCCAGTGTGCATACTTGTTCAGTGGGGGACCAATGAACAGTCAACACACAATTCCTCTGCTGCCCTTTGTCAGTGTGTCGCCATGTGTTTCTGAATTTCCTGACCCTGTCTTGCTGTGTGACCTCCTCTGAATTAAGCTCACTCCGAAATTATTTGTGCCCGCCTCTGTGTGTATGTGCTCAGCTGTGTTTTCAATCCTCCCTGGCGGAATCTGTGTGAATATATTTCCCTCTGCACCTGAGTGTACTTGCTCCAGTATGAGTTTACTTGTCCCTGTCCTTGTGTGAGCATGCACCTGCCCCACCTCTTGAGTGGACTTTGCAATGAGTCGAACTACAGCTGTATTTGGATTCATCACGAGTGTGTCTGATCCTGGTTGTTACTCTGCCTGTGTCTTTCTATGAGTGTCTCCGAGTGTCTCTGTCTGCCATAATCTCAGTCTCTCTATGTGTATGGAGCTACCTCTGTGTGAGAGTGTTCTTGAACAGTCCATGAAGGTCCCTGAGTCGATCTGCAGGTGCGCCTGCTCATATGTATTTGCTCCTGCCTCTTACAGTGTGTGCACTGCAGTTGCTGTGAGTGTCCCTTCATGTCCTTCCTGCCTGACCATGCTGGTAAGTGTGACAGTCAATGACACTGAGTGCACCTGCCCCGGAAAATGTGTCTGCCTGTATCTCTGTATCTGTGTGCCTACCCATATATGTAATGTTGTCTGTTTGTCTGTTAGTGAGTGTACCTCCCTCTGTCCTTGTGCGTGTTTGTCCTGTCCCTGAGAGTACTTGTCTCCCTCTCTGTATGTTCCTGCACCTCTCTCTCTTTCTTTCTTTATTTTTTCAATCTTTTTATTAAATTACAAATTAAATTTCAAATACTATACATAACATTAGTGATTATACACATGGTGCGAAGAGATCGGGCTAACAATAATAACAGCTGATATCTGCACTCACAAGGAGTAAAATATATAATCAAGAACCTCCCAACTTCTAACTAAGTGAGCATGATGCAAAAGAATTTCAAAAGTAATTTAATTATATGAAAAGAGAACACTCAAATTGGAAAGAAACATAAACAAAAGCAAATTAAAAACTTCAAAGAAAAAGCTGGACTGTTATTTCTTCGGTTTACAAAAAAACATTATTATGTCGTCAACTCCGCTCCTAAAAGGTTACTAAAAGGGATTGGAAAAAGGTCTGCTTATATCATATGGAAATACTGAATAAATGGACTCCAAATTTCCTCAAATTTAAGCAAAGGATCAACAGTACCACTCCTAATTTTTTTTTCTAATTTAAACATGTTATAGTTTGAGAAAACCATTGAAATGTGGTTGAAGGTATTGGATGCTTCCATTTAAATAGAATGGATCTCTTGGCCATTAATGTAACAAATGCAATCAGACGATAAGCAGAATCGGATAAATGCCCAGAATCCATCATCGGTAACCCAAAAATTGTAGTAATGGGATGGGATTGTAAATCAATATTCAATACAGTTGAAATAATATTTAAAATGTCTTTCCAATATTTTTACTCTCTCTTTTTCATGCTCTTGCGTTTGTGTCTATTTACGATTATGTGTCAATCTCTGTCGGTGCATTAAATTCCCACTTCACTTGGGGACACCTGCTCTTGTCTGTGAATGTTTCTATTTCTCTTTTCTTTGTCCAAATCTTTTTGACCATGTCCCTGCCTCAACTCTCTGTTTATGTATGCATGCCAGTCTGGGTGTGATTCCCCCGTCAATGTGTGTACCAGTCCGCCTCTTTGTGAGCTCCTGCACCTGACTTTGAGTATGCAAGCCTCTCTCTTCTCTCTTACGATGTCTGCACCTGGCAATGTCTATTCTGTTGCCTTCAGCAGGCTCTTAGTATGCATGCCACTGTCATTCAGTGGGTCAGTGCACTTGTGTGTGTATTTGTGTCTTATTTGTATGTGCAACCAGCACTGTCTCTGAGTGTACCTGGCTCTCTGAGGAAATTCCAGTCTCTGTCAGTGACTGCACCTACCTCTGACTGTGTGGTCCTCCCACTGATTCTCTTTCTCTCTGTCACTGCGCCCAGCTCTTAATGTTTCCCCACCTGTTCCCCACTCCACCTGTGTACAGATCAGCTTGACAGTGTGCCTGTCTCTTTCAACATTCTCCCACAAACCTCTGTATGCTTGTGCACCAGTCTATCTATTTCTGCTAACTTGACCTTACCTGTGAGTGTCCTTTCTTCAGTCTCTGAGTGTACTGCGTATATCCTCTAGCGTGTCTTTCTGTATGCAATTGTTTCCGCCTCTGAGCAACTGCATCTCTGAATGGCTCCAAGCATTCCTACCCATTGCCTGTGAATGTTCCTGCCCACTCCCCGACAGTGTTCCTGCCCAATCCCCGAGAGTGTTCCTGCCCACTCCGCGAGCGTGTCCTTGTTTCCTGTCCGGTTAAAATCCAGGTTATAACTGTCTATCATAGGCATCAAGACCCCAGCACAGATTCGTGTGTTAAAACGTGGACCTACACTTCCACTCACTGCACAATTCACAACTTCTGCCAACATTCACCAGGCCTGCCTGCTGTGGATGAAATTTGACAACTGACCCTGGAACCTATGACTCCTCCTTAACTTTTAAACTATTCTGTCATGTGATACTTCATCAAAGGCCTCAAAGAAGCAATTGCAGAGGAACAGAATTATCCTTATCAACACAGCTCGGTAACTCTTCAAAAATTAAACAAATTGGTCAGACAGCGATTCTGATGATCAAAACCATGCAGACTATCCCTGAGCATTGCTGTCTGTGCAGGGGTAGATTCAGCCTGTCCATCCAAAATGTTCCAATTCGATTCCAGCCACTCGTGTAAAACTCAGCAGCCTGTAATGACCTGATTTATTCCTGCTGACTTCTTGAATAAAAGCACCACATTTGACATCCTCCAGCCATCTGTCACTTTTTCAGAAAATAATTTATCATTTCTGTTGGAACCTGGCAATTTCCACCCATGCTTCCCACAGCAGCCTGAGAGACATCTCTTCAAGCCTAGGATATCTATCCACCTTTAATCCCTCTGGAACATCTAACGCCTCCTCCTTTGTGAGAGCAATTTTTACAAACAAATCCTCTTTTCCCTTCCTTGGATTGTCCAACTGCAACGTCCTTTACCACGGGTAACACAGCTGAGAAGTATTCATTGAAGTGACAACCTGCCTCTGTACATTCACGTCCCTGCTTCTATCGCCAGTTATACCTGCCTTTGTCGACGAATATTCCTGCATATGTCTGTGTGCCTGTTCAGGTCTCTGCCTGACTTTCTGTATCCTGCCTGTGTGGGTCTTCCTGCCTTTCTTTCTATGTGTGTTTGCCTGCCTATAGGAATGTGTGTGTGTTTTCCACTGTCTGTTTGTGTGTTTGACTCATTTTGTGACTGCTCTGTTTCCATATGTTTGCCAGCCTGTAAGTGAGAATGTTTCTTCGTCTGAGTGTGTGCCTGCCTCTTCTTCTGTGTCCCTGCCTCTGCGATTGTGTATGTGTGTACCCGTGTCTATGATTGTGTATGTGTGAAGCTGTGTGTGTGATTGTGAGGCTGTGTCTGATTGTGTGAGCGTGAAGCTGTGTCTGTGATTGTGTACGTGTGCACCCGTATCTTTGGTTGAGTAGGTGTGTACCTGTGTCTGATTGTGCACCTGTGCTCCTGTGTCTGTGATTGTGTATGTGTGGATCTGAGTCTGTTACTGTGTATATGTGCACCAGTGTCTGTGATTGTGTATGTGTAGACCTGTGTCTGTGATTATGTATGTATGGACCTGTGTCTGTGGTTGAGTATGTGTGGACCTGTGTACATGATTGTGTATGTGTATGGACCTGTGTCTGTGATCGTGTTTGTGTGTGGACGTGTGTCTGTGAAGGTGTGCGTGTGTGCCTGTGTCTGTGATTGTGTACAAGTGCACCGGTGGCTTTGATTCTGTTTGTGTGAACTGCGTCACTTTGTTTTTCTGCCTCTCCCCATCTCACGCTCCCATTCCATCTGCCTCTCTGTGTTTTCTGCTCTGTCTGTCTACGAACTGACGTAAGCCTGTGGTTACCTCTCTGAATGCAAATACCTGCCAGTATGCGCTTGTGTGCCTGTCTCCATTTGTGAATTGAACAGTCTCTGTGTTTGATGGTTCCTTACCCTGTCAGAGGGTATTCCTACCTCTATCTTGCGGTTTTTCAGTCTGTGTAGAGTTTGCCTGTCTCTGACTGTGTCTGTCTGTGCAGCTGCAGGAATATTCCTGAATGTGACTCTCCCTTTAAGTGTTTCACCACAGACATTGAGAGTGCCAGCCTCTGAATTTGTTCGTGACTATCAATGGTTTCCAATCATGTCTGTCCATCTGTGTGTGATTGGTTGAGCATGTTAATCTTGAAAGTGTTGCGCCCTCCGTGTGTGCTTTGAAACTCTTTGTCCCAGATACAGTGTTTGAGGCTTGATGCGGCTTCTTGTTTCACAACCCATCCAATATCTCCTCAAAGCAGACCGGAGAGAGCAGTGGTAAACGGTGGTCACATCAGACGGCAGGGTGGCAAACCACGGGTTTCTCCAGACGCCAGTGCACGGACTAATTTTCACGAATATTCTCAGTGTCAACATGGGATTGTAGGGTTACATTTATATGTTTCAGTGGATGGAAAGAGTGACCGCACCATCCTATCTACCGATGTTGTTACGTTCAGCGACAATTGGGCATGTGGACCAAGATGTCCATACAGCAACCTCTCAATGTTGTTCATCTGAATGAAGCAAGCCCAGTTTCCGCGGCTTCATATTGCAAATGAAAGTACTCACCTCGGCAGAGATTCTGGATAAATCTCTTCTGGACACTCTCTGAGATATTCATAGCTGTTCTGAAGTGTGCGAACAGATATGTGCACAAACGTCCAATATTGGCCGAAGTTGCTGTGAAGTCTTTCTGATCTTATAACGTTTACCCGCCGTTGACTTCTCTGGGAACAGCAAAAGATGCACCACACCGAAAACTGTGCCTCTGAATTCGGGTTGCAAATTTAAATAAGCAACAAATATGATCGTTTCGAAACGGGTTTTACGCGGGGATTAGGTGCCAGATAAACTGGGGTCCTTGCATATTGTGAGGAAATCCAGCCAACCCCGTGAACGTATCATCAAAGGCTCAGTGCCAGCAGCATTTTACCCGAACAGTTCCACCGAAACGGACAATCTGAGAGAAAATAATCACATCCTATCCATCATCAGGTGAACGATTCGATTATTTCAAACCAAGACCTGGATTGGATTTCCGGATTATCGCCATCAGATGACGTCATCACCCACTAGAATTCGGATCTTGTTTATCGTTGTAACCAATTCGGGCAAAATACCGACTCTGGTGGGACTCGAACCCACAGCCTTTGAATTACTTGGTCACACATGATTAGAAGTCCAACACGCTGAGCATTTAGCTACAGAGACCACAGTCACACCCTTTTGTCATAAAGATAACGTTACTGATGAAAACATCGCATTCCGTCAAACGCAGACTATTTACTGGCCCCTTTCGTTCGTTCACTGAAGAAGCGACAAAACCAGTCCCACGGTTACCATCCTACTGCAGCAACAGATTGCTCGATAACATTTTGCAAACAATTTTGCAAGGGAAGGCACTGTTCATTTTTCTCATGGCGTGAGCGAGGTGATGTCCTGTTTGGGTATTTATGGTAGTTTTTTCTTACAGCCCCTTGCTTTCAACGCCTCAAATGTCTCAACAGACACCCAGTTTAAATCTATTTTGGTGCCAAACTAAATAACTGGAGGAATTCAGCGAATCAAGCAAAATCTGTGGGGGCGGAAGGACTATTGAGGTTTCGGGCCGAGACCCTGCATCAGGACCGAAAATGCAGCTGTGTGAAGTAGCCGGTACATGACGCTGAGCGTGAGGTGCAAGGCAAGAGCAGGTAGGTGATGGTTGGAACTAGGGGATGAGTGGGATGATGGGTAGATGGAGCCAGGTAGGGGGAGAGGTGAGTGCAGGTAGAGTCAATGGCTGGAAGGTGATAAGTTGACTAGACAAATTGCTATAAATTCTGGAATCTAATAATTAAGGAAAGTCATCAGGGGAATCAGATACAGGAGAGATACTGGGCAGGTGGGACTAGTGGGGAAAGGAATGCGACGCCCAGTGGGTTAAGTGAGTGTGTGATTCACAGAGGGGATCGGGTGAAGAAGAAAGAAATTGGTTTTCGTGGGGGCTGAGCTGGAGTTTGAAAGAACATTGGCGTCATTGAAACCGACTTACATGTAACAAAACAGAGGAGTATTCATAAACTTGTAGCAAGGTGTGCACATAAAACACCAGTAAACTTTCTTCATACAGCTCAGCTCAGTTACCGTTCCAGAACCATAACCGCTTTTTTCTCGGTCGAAAAGCGTTGATTTCAGCTTTTGGCAACAAATGGTACACACGAGGTTGTTCAGAACGAACAGTCAGTGACGGCGTGAAACAGCACGGTGTGGATATTACACGCGGGGATGTACCACACAAAAGGCATGGAATGAGCAATCTGAATATGCATCAATATTAGATCAAAGAAATCGAGCAGTAGATCCACCGCTGCCGTGCCCACCAGGTAGTGGGTGACACATCTGGAGAGACCGCACTTTCCCTGACACAGGCCCAAAATCGTCACCAGGTTGGTTGTGAGCAAACCGAACGAGTAGACAAAATAACGGGACCAATGAGTACAGTGTCAGCATTCCTGGAATAAAGATCTTGAAGAAACAAAGCTCCCCGTGATGAAATTAAATTATAATGTTGACCAGCAAGATCGAAAAGATAATGTCATGCTCCCCATGTCCATCCATACATAATATTAACTGAATTCAAATCGAAAGCAAAATTAAAGGTTTATCCGTCCATGGCTGTGCAATTGTAGATTCTGTATCTGTGGTATGAAGACTTGAACCGAACGGAATAGGATTTTTTTTTGGATTTAATATGTCAACCACGCTTCTCAAGTCAGTCTGAACCAAGTAATGTTGATACCTGCTTTGAAGTAGGAGATTCGCATATGCATACTCTCAAGTTACCGTTGTTGACTGTTCATTGTAAAGCTGATTCCAGTCATTTGGGTACGAACATAATTTCCAACAACAGTTGGAGATTTTATTCTGCCTTTGTACGTACAAGTCGGTCTTGCCTACCTTAGATGATGTAACCCTGGACGCCTGACACAATTAACATGGGAACACAATTGAAATTTGACCAGATATCCATGACTTGCAGAATGCTTGTATCAATAAAGTGATAGAAGATTCAATGTATTCGAATAACAAAGAAGACACCCAATTGCATGGCCATTTAGCTGGAGTTGGAAGAGAGTCATTTCAGTCTCACCATATAGTTACCCTAGCTGTGCCGAGACGGCCTGGCAGGCTGTTCTCTTCCAAAATAAAATTGCAAAACCATCCCGAAGACAACAAAAAGAAAGTCAAGTAAACACATCTGGAATGAGAACTGCAATCCTGTGTTAACTGCACAGGATTTCAACTGCTTCAGAACAGGAGACAGTTGGTCCATTAGTGCATTGTTGACGTGTGCGTTGTTGGGGCGTTTTTGGTAGTTTTCGAGTCAGTGGACATGGAAATAGACCTTCCGGTGCATCGAGTCCGCACTGACCATCAGATGAACAATCACACAGACCTTTCATTGATCCCATTTTACTTTCCACATTCTAGTCAATGTCTTCCAGACTCAGGCACTCACCTGCAAACCAGGGGCATTTTTTTGTTTACAACTAAACTGCCTGGAGCAAAAGGAACATATTATACAAATTATAGTGACACATTTGTAACGCAAGCCGGCGTCTGATTGGAGAACAGAAATTTGTTCATGTTGCACCAGCACCGTGTCTGTCAGATCAAAAACCGCCTTGAAATACTCACAGATTCTAAACGGAAACTTCTTACAAAGCTCAGCTTGTCAGCGGAATGGAGGGAGAGGTTCTCTCTTTAAAGGGGACATGGTGAAGCAAGTCAACAAACTGATGATATGGGACACGGGAGAAGGGAGTTAGAGTTCTGCACAGGAACGGAATCGTCCCCACTGCAGGTTTCCAACTTTCAATGTGGAAACTAAGATATAAGTTCTGAAATGTGACGTACAACATAAATTCCCCAAGCAGCATTGCGATGGAATGATGACCATTTTGTTTTCAATTTACGCTGACTGGATCAGTGCACCGCTTTATTATTGTTTATTTCTCATTCAGAAAGCCGATGAAAGCCACCACTGGCCTGCTGAACATTGGCAGATATTTCTCTCTTCACATTTCACTTTAAAGCTGAAACGTTTGAAGAGAAGACGTCTAGAAAAGAAAAAAAAACATGAAAAGGTACGAAGGGGTGAAATTAAAGGGGAAATATCTCTGATTAAACAGAGCTCGATGCAGCAAAGTGGGGAGATTTTAAAACAATTCCTCTGCCAAATTTGAAAGAGGGTTGAGTGATGGTGGGCCGAGAGATTTCCCTCGTCAGACAGGTCTCATTAGCCGAATTTATGAAGGAAAAATATCTAGTGGCTTCAAGGAAGCGAGCTTCATTTACTGTGTTGGGAATGTGGAAAAGCTGTACTGAGAGCAAAAGCAAGATAGGAATAATGGCGTCTCGCACATTGATGGGGCTCCACTTGACAGCATGCATCCAATTCAGCGGCAAAACTTTTGCCACTGTGTTTCTGTGCTGCACTGGAAGCAATACAGGTTTACTGGAACAGCCCGAGGGATGGGCATTTCAGTTACGAGGTCAGATTGCAGAAAGTCATCTGTGAGCTAGCAGAATCTCAAAACGCACGGGTGAAAGTTCGTAACTTGGCAGTAGTGGGACTCGAACGCACGTCTCTACATTGACTGGAACCTAACTCCAGCGCCCTAGACCACTCGGCCACAATACCACTGACCAGGTCCAATTCATTGCCCTCGAGTCTACACTTTCCACATAATGCATGGAAGTTCCGTTCACGAAACAAATAGAGAACGGTGATGGACGGTTGAAGAAGTGACATCTCTCTCTCTCTCTCTCTCTCTCTCTGTGTACGTATGTGTGTGTTTGTGTGTGTGTGTGTGTGTGTGTGTGTGTGTGTGTGTGTGTGTGTGTGTGTGTTTGTGAGAGCGAGAGTGAGAAAGCTGACTCATGAAAAAAATTAAGAAGGTGGGTATGGCATATCAGGTTGTTTGTGTCATTCAGGACTGTAAAGTCTGGGTTTCATTTCTTTATAAGTTCGGTTGTGCCTTAAGCGCATTGCTGGTGCAATCTGTCACTGTGCTTCGCAGTTGGTTTGCCACGAAGGAAATAATGTTTAATGGCCGGATCTGGCAATGGAATGATTGGAAGCAACAGGTCCGGTGAACCGATGGTGACGAGGAAGTAGATTGCGTCAGTTATTTCTGAAGCAAGGTTTTAGGAAACGTCGGTTTTCAGCCTAATATTTTCGTGAATTGGATTGCGATGGAGGGAAAGAAAAGTGCTGACTTAATTTCATAAACAAACAATCAACCGGGAGAAGAAACAACATGTTAAAGCAACAAGAAGTGACGCGAAGCCGGTTTAACGAAAGAACAAAACAGGGCAATTCGTTGCTGTGATGGCAGTGAACAACAAAAAAGCCATAAACCGGAACTAGGTGAATTCCAATGTTGCGGACAGGTTTAGGACCTTCAGAAAAAGGGGCAGTTGTGAGTAAAAAGTTCAAAAACCCAATTGTTATCCCGGTTCGTCAACATGATTCCCGAAACAGCGAGATGGTCGAATGGCCAGAGATGAAACGGACTGTGGCTGCGCCTACCGGAGTTCGAGAGATTTGAGATGATCTCATTACCTCCGTTCCTTCTGCCAGCCTTTGGTGATACTTTGTCGGAAACAGGTCTTGCACGTGACGAAGGAAGGGTATCTTCAGTTCGCTTGTGAACTCACGGTCTCTTGCTCAGAACAACAAAAGTGGAGCGGTGCAGCTTTTCTCAGTTGATTACAAGAAGTTAAAAGCATGTCTAACAAGGACAATAGGAATTAGAACATCTCAGTTTGATGGTAAGTGCGAGAGCCACACAGTCGCACCAGAATCAACCAGAAAAACCACAAGTGCTCTAGGTGAGGCTCGAACTCACAGCCTCGGCACCTCTGCACCGTATTGCCGTATAAGTACCGCGCGCTAACCGATTGCGCCACTGGAGCTCCACAGGGTAAACCGACGCATTTCGGGGTAAAAACACGGAATTCAGTATCATAAAAGCAGATTTTGGTTAAAGCAAAGATTAAAGTGAACGTTTTTTTTTAGTAAACTTTGGAGGACGGGTTTCACGGTGCAGCAATTATTGGAGCATTCACTTTCTGAACGAGAACTTTACCTAAGGTGTCAGAAGATGTTTGTTCGTCCAGCTTGGTGTTTCGGACTGAAATGCATGGTCCGTGCATTCGGCGCTGAATGCGGAGCAGGACAAGGATCTGGCTGGAAAATATCTGCAGCGATATTTTCCTGAGAGATTGAGAGAAATCCAATCGATCACCTTTCACCACAGCCGAATATCCATGTCAGGTCAAGGAGAGAATACACAGCAGCGCCCAATCAACAGTGTAAGTCAAGACGCCCCAAATTACACAAATGTGGAAGTAATATCTGAATGTAACGCTGAGCGAGAGCTGCCCTCGGACATTGAGGGGAGACTAAATCAGGCCCTGCCAGAAAATATTGAAGAGCATTAAACCCGTTTAAGCGGAGCCCAGCATTGGGTCAGATGTCCAAATGCAACATTCTGCAGCTGCACGTTTACATTCGTGTCACGTCTTCACTTCGCGCCGACCGGTGGACTGATTATCCTTTTATCTCAGACGACAAGAGTTCTGACAGGAAGAATAGTGGGAATGAGAAAATGCAGAAACCTGTTGCAGGATGACTGAAAAAGCAACTACGTGCAAATAGCTGGGAGAGTTTCCTCAAACAAAATGTGAACTTCGAAACGACAACAGTCCAATGGCTCAGAAGATGTTTCTGACCAACCTCACAATACAATGGATGGCGGAAAGAAGGACTGATATCCTCTTTTTAGGGAGGATGATAAGACTGAAGAAGAAAGGTGAGATTGAAATGTGGAAATCTAGGTTAGCCATGCAGCAGCAGCAATTGCTGACACGTTTCTCTGGCTCAACGGATAACGTGCTGAACTTCATTGCTGAACTTAAAAGAAATTCAAAGGTTGTGTGTTCGAGTCGCAGCAGAGCGGGTGTTTGACTGTTTCAGCGAATCAGTTTTGCTGTTAGCAGAACTCAAGCAGTGATAGGAAGTGACTGGTATGGGACATACGTCAGCTGCAGCGGGAGCTACCTCATGGTTTCGGGATATTAGCGTGTCCGGCGTTGTTGCATTCTGATGTTTGTATGAAGTTGTATTAAATTTGGTTCAAGAGGGTAATTACCTGGAGCAACTTCCGAACGTTTATTAAAACAGTCACGAGCAGTCGGATCCACGGATCAAATCTGCAGATACTGCTGACGAGGTGGTTGGATCAGAAGGCTGATGATTTAAGGTGCGAGATGTACGAAAAAAGTATGTTCGAATAGTGGTCAATGTTAAGTTATTACAGGGTAATGTCAAGGCAAATCCAGGAACGAACCGCGGTAAAAATGTTGTCTGCCTTAGCGCTTTGTCCTCAGCTTTCTGATTTTTCTGTCGCAGATTTGCTGACAACTCGCAGCTTGCCACAGTTTCAGGAGCATGATTTTCGTGCATTTCCGACACAGACGATCACCTAAAATTATCCCGCTTATCTGCTATACAAGGACTTCCAGTTATTACATGGCATTCACTTCCTGTTGACATTCGTGTTTGACAATGCGCACCCTCTGTTTGAAGAGTCAGTTTTTATACTTCTCCTTGTCCAGGAAGAATTGGGAATAGTATCAAACTGATAACCTGTCGGTGTTACGTCACCCTGGAACACCTCTCATGTAATGCCTTCTGAAAGTGTGTGTCTCTTTCCGTGTGTGTATGCATGTATGTATGTCTGTGTGTGTGTGTGTGTGTGTGTGTGTGTCTGTCTGTCTGTCTGTCTGTCTGTCTCTGTCATGACAGTAAGTCCATAAGTCCATTGATAAAAAACAGGATAGTGTAAAGGGAAAAATGGAAAATCCAGAGACACAAATTTGTTCTTAAACGTAGATGTCATGTCGGAGCATAAATGTCGGAGATACTGTCACTGATGGAACATGCAGCCTCTGACTTCCCCTAGTTAACACAACTTACACTCAGCCCACCCATTCCCCCATTACACTTGACAACCTGAAATTACCTATCAGGTTGACCGTACACTGCTTAATTCTGTGGCTGGCAGTTGCAGCTTTCAGATCCCACAGAAATATAGGTGTGCGGACACAGCCCACTATTCCATTCACAGAGACACATACACATTTCACCACCCCTTAGGTATTGGAGCCCTACAGAATCCCTACTTACCAATTAACTCCTGTGTTCTCTGTCATATCCATTAAGCGGGACAGATGCAGTTTCACAATTACAGCCACACAACCGAATCCCCTCACTTACAGGCGTTCTGTATATTATCCCCTGTGTCGGAGCGATCCCCGATAGAGTTAAACATGGATCGACGATTATCTACTCCTTCACACACTGCCGGTGAAGATGTGGAGCACGTAGCCCGCTGGTTACCACAATGTCTCGAGTATGTAATTACTGCAGTGCGTGGAAATAACCCCTCAAAATGAGGAACCGCGACTGTGGCCCGACAGAGGAAGGGAGAAAGGTAAACGACAACAAGAGGAAGTGCGCTCAATCACGCTGTTGTGTGTGCGTCTGTTGATGTCTATATGTGTGTGTGGAATGTACGTGTGTCTGGTTGTTTGTCTTCAGACATGTGTCTGCGTGTGCATGATAGCGTGTTTGTGGATGGTCGTGTGTTCGTATGAAAGCGAGTGTAGTTGTCTGCTGATGAGCGTGAACTCATACATCTATGTGACTGTGTCTGTGTGAGACGATGTCTTTCAGTGGTTGGCATTTGCAAATGAGTGTATATATGAACCTTTATGTGTGGGTATTATATTGTACATCCGTGGTATGACTTGCTTTGCAGCGTCTATTTCGCACGCACAAGTACGTCCAATTACAGTGCTTTGTGCAATCAGGCGCGGGGAAGTGTGTCAGCTTCTTCTCCTCTGGACTGGGTAAAAGGTCCATCCTGATCCCGCTGATTCTGGAAAGGATGGAATTTTCCGGATGTTGAGGTTTACCCCACATCACAAAGGCGTGTGTGTTGGTATTTTATGACCACTGTAGGTGATCCCAAGTGTGTGGATGAGCGGTAGAATCTTCGGGGAGATGGTGGGAATATGCAGAGAATAAAGAGAGTTTGGTTTGGATAGGTGTAAACAAGTGATAGCCGGGACACAGTCGAGGGTCTGGAGGACTGTTTTCGTGCTCTGTCTCCCTATGACTCCACAATTAAGCCCAGCAAAATCCACATCATGTCGTCTCAGATTTGGACAGTTCAGAAACGCGGTGTCTGGTCCAAATATTCCAACAGTCCGTGTCATTATCCTGTCCTGGCTGGTCCATGTCTTGCCCATGGTAACTGAAGAAGGACCAGTGAGTTATTCTAACACCCAGTGCTCTGCTGGGTCCCGTTTCTCAACGGAAGTGGGCTGAGATTTGATTCCGGTCCCATATTGAGGACACTGTATTCCTGCTGCCTGACTAACGCGCTGCACCCGGCAATGAAAGTTACTGCAATGATTGCAGATTCACATCGCGTCACTTTTCCCCCTGGGATCAGTGTGTCTGAGGAACAGACGCAAGGGTGAGGAGCATGACCGGTAGAATCAATGGGACTCAGGGGACTGGAAAGAGGACCCGGTGACAATGATTTATGGCAGTGGCGAATTACCCATTCAGAGAGGTGGAGACATTGTGGGACGAAGGACATGTTTCTGTGCAGTACCGTTCTCTGTCTGTTTTATGCATCGACCCAGTTTGAAAAGGTAATTCCACAAATCACATGACTGGAAACATTGTAAAGATGTTTGGTCCCCAAATCTATGAATCCCTGAATTGCTTAAAACCAAAAATGGAATCATGTTGACAGTGTGTGTGTGTGTGTGTGTGTGTGTGTGTGTGTGTGTGTGTGTGTGTGTGTGTGTGTGTGTGTGTGTGTGTGTGTGTGTGTGTGTGTGTTTGTGTGATTGTGTTGTGCTTCTTCTGGAGACGGTGTATAGGATGTTCTGTCGAATGCCTCCCAGAATGCAGCAATTCGTTATAAAGAGAGATTAGATCCTCTGGATTTGTTTTTCCTGGAGCGGAATAGGCCGAGGGGTGACCTGCTGGGCTTCCCAAAATTACAGGAAGGCGCTGATAGTAAGAGTCCTTTTCTTTTGTACTCAGGTCTCCGAAAAGGATAGGATAATTAATTAGGATGCTTTAATGGATCTGCCTGGTATATCTTTGCACCAAAGGCTGCTTGTCATCTGTAAGGTGCTGTCTCAGGATACGATAGAGGCAGACAACTTCCAGAAGAAGGCGAAGGAGCAAATACAGATTATTGTACCAGAATAATTCGGCGGAATGCTCTGCATGTTACGGGCGGGGGTCAGGGGCGAAGTGTCTGTTGCTATGCTGCAGAACGTGGTGGTTGTCTGACCCCATGAGACTGGGTGTGCGTCTGGTTACGGGTCACACTGTGGTTGGACATTTTAAAAGAGAATAATCAAGGCCCCAGTCAGGAACTCATTGCACTGGTCACACCCGGAGTAATAGAAGGACGGACAGGGATTTCAGCAGCAGATGAGCAGTGGACAGGCCGAATGAAGTCACGTTTTTTTGTCAGCTGTCTCAAATAATCTCACTGAATGTGGTTCCGGGTGACATAAAGACGCACTGATTTGTCCCGTCCCAGAATATCCTGACACTGTTGGTCTGCTAAGATTAAAATCGGTTGCATTCAGTTATCTATCCATGCATTCGTGTTCTCTTAGAACTCTAAGCGAGAACTAAACAATTGTGTTTGGAATTTATTTATCGACCTGAATATTAAGAACGGGTCAGAAGTACCAGAGGTCCCCATGCATTTGAGGGTGTCGGTTAGAGCAGGTGTCCTGACACATTGGGAACTGACAGCAGAGCACATCCATGTACTATTTGTGCAGATGGAGTCACAGTTTGCGACATATCTGTGGCGTCAGTACAAAGTGAGATTTCTTCTGTTTTATCTTTGTTGGCTTTTGTTGTAGGGCGCAATGCAGGACAAGGAGTCGATGTTGTATCCGTCCCCTTGAACTCAAAAGTGCATGGATGTAACTTAAAGTTTAGTTCCACCGTGTGCCTACCTGTGAGGGCCTGAAGGAACATCACATAATTACTCCCGCAAAGACTTTCTTCGTACCTTGTTTTCAAGTGTTGAAACCAAGACGGTGATAGCAATTTTCTCGGTGGCTGACAAGAGCTGCAAATGTTTGATACTGAAATGAGGCGGCTTTATTCTGCAGGCATAACGATGGGGGAATTTGATGGGGCAGTATAAAGAATACTTCTGCTATTATCTCTTTCTCTCCGGGGTAAGAGGTGAAGAGAGAGAGTGAGAGAGAGGAGAATGAAGGGCAGAGATAGACAGAGTGTGAAAGAGGGAGGGAAAGAGACAGGCGGGCGGGCAGACAGACAGAAGCAGAGAGACAGAGACAGAGACAAGGACAGTCTGAGAGTGTTCTGAGTTATTTTGATGACATGCAGGGACTATATATCTACCTATTGACAGAAGCAAGGACAGAGTTTCATGGAGCCAAGACAAAGATCCTTATGTCCTCTTTCGCCAAGGGCGAGGTCTCACGCAACTGGAGAATAGTGAATGTTGTAACTTTGTTAAATAAACGCAACAGGAATAATTCAGGAATTCCAATGAACCTGACATCAGTGATTGGGAAATACTTGGAGAATTTTCTTTGACCGGATTTACTCGCATTTTGAAAAACGTAGACTTATTTAGGACAGTCAGCACGACTGCCTGCGGGAGTGCTCGTGTTCACATAGTTGACTTTGGTTTTGAGAAAGTGACGAAGATAATTGATGGAGCCAGGCCAGTGGATATTGCACACATGAAATTTAGTAAAGCATTTGACAAGGTCCCTCATAGTATGCCTGTCCAAAAATTCGTCAAATATTATCCATGGTAAGTTAAGTTAGATATCAAGTTCACATGGTCAGAAATGATAGGGGCTTGCCATAGAGAAGTGTTTTCTTCATGGGAGTCTTCGACCAGTTGTGTTCCCTGATTATCCGTGCTGGGAGTTGCCTTATGATTCGAATAAAAATGTAGATGGTCTGATCTGTTTTAGACACAAAAAAATAATCGAATTGTGGATAGTGAGGATGATTATCAAATAATACAGCAAGAAACTGATGAGTTGAAAATTTGGTTTAATCAAGTGTGAGATTGTGCGTTTTGAAAGATCAAACGCAAGGAGAAACTATACAGTGAACGCGGGATCCTTCGGAGAACAGATGTAAGAAGGGATCTTGTGGTACGTGTCCATAACTCAACTACAGTGGCATCACAAGTGGGCAGGACGATAAAGATGGTGAACAGCGTGCTTGCACTGTTCTGTCGCATTAATTACAAAGGTGGAAAAGTGATTTTGCAGCTCAATAGGGCGTTGGAGAATTGCAGGGGGTGCAGACGAGGTTCACCGGAATGTTTCCTGATAGGACTACAATCGCATTCTGGATGGTTGCAGAAACATGAATGTTTTTTCCTTCTCCCTGGATAACACGCGACCTGAAAGAAGTATAGAAAATTAATGGCCGCATGGACAAGAGAGGGAAACAGCGTGTTACAGAACATGGAACATTCGGAGGAAATCCAGGAAAGGGTTTTCTGTCCAGGACGCCTCTGTTGGGCATGGTACCAATTTAAACTGCACACCTGCCTGCACATGGTCTGTGTATCCCCATTCACTGCCTGTTCATGCTTCCAGCTAAATGCTTCTCAAACGTTTCTGAAGTATCTGCTTCTGCTACTTCACCTCGCAGCGTGTTCCACGCACCGACCACGGTCCGTGTAAAAAACCTTGCCACGTACATATCCTTTACACTTCCCCGTATCACTTTAAACTTATGATCTCAAATATATGACATCTCCACCCTCTGAAAAAGATTATGACAATCTACCCTGTCTATAACTAGTGGCACTAACGGTAGCTTTGGCTCATTTTGTTCTATCCTGGCTGAGATCATCGGGGGGCGGCTCCCTGTCGTCATCATAAACGTATCTGGCCTCTTTATCTTCTGAGTCTCCTCCATCACCACCTTTCTCTCGTGATTTTGACCCAGAAGCCCACAGTTCTTCTCTGAGCAGCGCATATATCATACCGCTTTTCTGTCTGCTTTCGACACTTTATGTGATCTCCAGTGATACTTTCCTTTGCAAGTACTGATTTATGTATCACATTCATAGGTGGTTTCGTCATTTTTAAGTCACAAACTTAACCAGCCAGCCCCCAGTTCTCTCTGTACTTCGCCAATCTCTCTGGCTCAAGTCTCCCGCCGACTCATGGGAGAGGGTGCACAAGAGGTTCATCAGGATGCTGCCTGGATAAAAGAGATACAACAAAATGGGCCAATGCTACCGTCAGTGCCACTGACCGTAGCATCGGCTCCTAGTTACGATCAGAGAGTCAGGAGGAGAGTCAGGGAATCAAATCCAGAATATAACATACATAACTCCCTGCTGGTTTTAGCAACTGAGAAATATTGATGATATTAGGAAATGTATGCTTGGGATGATCAGAGGGATTTGTTCCAGTCAGCTAATCACAAGACAGAAATACGCAGCCGAGATGAAGCCAAGAAAAGAAAACTGATTATAATGTGCCTGCATCCGAACATATTCTCGGCTTTGCCAGAAGTACAGCGAGATGGTGGGCAAGCAAATTACGAGTTAAACAATGCGATAACCACTCTTAAGAGCATAAACAGAGTGTACCCGTAGATACGTGCAATATGTTTTTCAGTGGAAAGGCGAACAGCCCATTGCATTTGCGTTCTGCCAACTGATGTAACCTCCCATCAGATGAACTTTGCTCTCTGTGTTCACCTTCTGAGGACCCCTCGTGATCTTACATGCTTCATTGAAGCCACCTCTGTTTTCTCAACTGCAGTAGAGACCCGGCCGTCTGGACAACCTTTCGGCATAAAGTTCCATCTCATTCCCGTTATCGGTCTGGTCGCATCCACTTAATTACATCCAACTCATGCAGCTCCGAAAATAAATAAGGAGAACGTCATTGAACACGACGCTGATGATGTGGTGCCAGCTTCGCTCCCTGCACTTGATATATCTTCTCCGTACATTTGAAATCAACCCGTGCTGTTACGGATTAGGTTACTCTTGGTGAATGTCCCTTTAAGACATCGCACAGCTCTGTGTGTGTGTGTGTGTGTGTGTGTGTGTGTGTGTGTGTGTGTGTGTGTGTGTGTGTGTGTGTGTGTGTGTGTGTGTGTGTGTGTGTGTGTGTGTGTGTGTGTGTGTGGTGATTCCGACAACAACAAGTGATATGGACGTGACGATGTTTTTAGGTCGGTCAGTCAGCAGAGAAGAAAGAGAGGGAGAGATGGAGTGAGACACCATGCCTGCTGGTCTCTGTGTCGATGGATGAAAAACAGTAACTGTGTCTGTCACAACAATCCACTTATGGATGTTTGGAATAATCCAGTGGAGTCCACTTTTTCGTCAACCTGGTAGAAGGAAACAGGTCTTCGTGTGGACTACCTTGTCTCGAATGCTTTTCGGGATGGCAGATACTTCGGAACAAAGGAATGGAGATCATCAGTGATTGAGGTGTCGTATGGGTTCCATCGTGGAACATTTGGATTTCGTAATTACTCGCGATATTGTATCTACATTTTCTCTTCAGTCACCGGTGGTTTTGCATGAACCTTTGCTAACTTTTCACGTTATGGCTTGCTGAACTGAACGGAACTGAACTTTGAGAACTACTCATGGATTTGGAGTTTGGGAATTTGCCACACACACACTTCGAGTTTAGTTTTTGGGGTTAATGCTTCAGATCTAATATTTTTTCTTCCTCTGACATTCTAACATTTTTACCCTTATTTTCTTATTGTCATAAGTAGATATTAATAAAATAGTTTCCAACACTCGACATGACTCGCTGTGTCTTTTGTTGCTGGTACATGACAGTGCAACAAAAAACAATAACGGTACATCGTTTTACCAGAAATTTGTGAAACTGTATCATTGTTTTTTTTTCTTGGTCAATGACACAGAAAGATTCCAGTTTCCCTCAGCATTCCCGGGAATTTGCTATTGTCCTAATGTAAAATATAGCGGTTTGTAAATTTAGTTTCCATACCCACCAGACAGCAAAACATTTTCTGATATGATACTTTGAACATTGACGTTGTCGTTGTTCCTATGTGTTACATGCTTATCCCGTCCGCATCCATTGCAGATTTCTCTGAAATGACGGTGGGAGATCAGGTTCGGTCCTGGATATTCAATCAGTGGACATTTGGTAGCGAACACTCTGAACTCTGAAAGAGTGACTGAACGCTCTAAATTTAAACAGAGGGTCAATCATACGTCCGGTCTTCAGAATAGATGGATCACGTTCTTTTATTTTTCAACAGGTACGAGACAATGTTCTAAAATCCTCTCAGCTGATGCCGATGATCAGCGATGGTTAAAGTAAAAGTCCAATGCAAAATATAACTCACTGTGAACAAAAAGTGGATTGCAACTGTAAATATGCAGGCAGATGAGTTAAAGGAAGGGTTACATGGTCAGCAAATATAATCTCCCACTGCACAGGCAGTCAGAAGACGTTTCGTTCAACTATGAATTTCGGCATGACGTTCACTCTCTGTTTGAGGAAACTCTCCCAGGAATTTGCACGTAGTTGCTTTTTCAGTTATCCAGTAAGGGGTTTCTGCATTTCATCCTTGCCCTGATGCTGAAATCCGTGTATTTCCCCTTAAATCCAATCCGTCAGTTTATCTTGGGGACCTCCAGTCGGGAGAAGTCAGCGGCGGAAAGGATAAGCAGTTTCACGTTGCTGGGGTCAACTTCTCAGAGGATCTATCTTGGGCCGAAAGCCTGGATGCAATCATGAAGAAGGCACGCCAACGAATCTACTTTATTCGGAGTCACCACAGACTCTTGCAAATTTCTGCAGATATACAGTGGAGAACATTCTGACTGGCTGCATCATCGCCTGGTACTGAGGCTTCAATGCGCAAGACATAAAGAGGTTAAAGAGAGTTTTGTACTCAGCCATATCCATCAAGGGCCAACCCTCCCCGCCATAGAGGACTTCTTCCAAAGGCGGTGCCTCAGGGAGGCATTCATAACCCTCGCCACCCGGGACATGCCCTTCTCTCGTTACTGCCATCGTGGAAGATGTCCAAGAGCCTGTAGCCCCACACTCAATATTTCAGAGACAGCTTATTGCCCTCTGTCATCAGATTTCTGAAGGTCCCATGAAGACAACGTCTTCATTCTTCTTTTGCACGATTCCTTCGTTTTGCAACTTACATTAATTGTATATGGTTATGTCTTGCACTGTACTGCTGTCACAAGACAGCAAATTTCACGACATATGACAGTGATATTAAACCTGATTCTGATGCTGATTCGGCATCTGAGAAACTCGAAATAAGAAGACCAACGCTAAAACCGATGCTGCTGATGTGGTAAGAGCGTCGTTCTGTATAATTGAAAAATAATCTCCTTACATTTGAAGTTAAACTACGCGACAATAAACAACTGGTTCTTTCTTTCATTCCCATGTCGGATGGACAACACCACATCTTCCGATATGATGTTTCGAACATGGACATTGCAGTTGTTCCAGTTTGTTCATTCCCTTACTCCTTCCGCGTTCATTTCACAGTTCTCTGAAATGACGGTGCGAGATCAGGCTCGGCACTGGATATTCAATTCGTGGACATTTGGTAGCGAACAATCGGAAATTCAACACGAGTGACATAACGCTGTAAAAACAAAACGGAGCGTGAGGCAGGAGCTCCGCCTTCAGAATAAAGGCTTCATAGTCGTTTGTTGTTTGTGAGGTACGAAGCCATTTTCTGAACCTAATTTCAGTTAATGGCGAGGTTAATCGATGGTTAAAGTAAAAGTCCCGTTCAGGTAGAACTCGATGAGAACAAAAAAGTGGATTGTGACTGATAAACTGCAGGCTGATGACTCAAAGGAAGGTTCATATGGTCAGAAAGCTTCCACTAAGTAGGCAGTCAGGAGGCGGTTCATTCAACGGTGAATTTCGGCACAAAGTTCACACTCTCTTTAAGGAATCTTTCCCAGGTATTTGCACGTAGTTGCTTTTTCTTTTATCCCGTAAGGTTATTCTGCATTTCCTCATTCCTGCCCTGCTTCCTGTCAGAACCCTTGTCTCTCTGAGAAAGAAGGACAATCAGTCCAACGGTCGGTGGGAAGTCAACACGTGACACGGTTGTAAACTTCCAGCTGCAGGATGTTGGATTCAGTGACCTAACCGATTCCCGGGCTCCCCTCAAACGAGTTTAATAGTCTTTAACATTCCTTGGAAGGGCCTGATTTAATCTTGCCTCCAGGCCCGAGGGCAGCTCTCGCTCAAGGTTACATTCAAATATTCCTTCCTTCCACATCCGGATAATTTTGGGCGTATGGACTTGCATTTTTGATTGGCCGCTGCTGCATTTTCTCTCCCTGACCCGGGACTGATATACAGCTTTGATGAAAGGTGGTCGATCCGATTTCCTTCAGGGAATATCCCGTAGTGATAGTGTTAATCCATCTTCTGCAGGAGAACCAATCAGACGACTTAAGTTGGATTTTACTTTTTGATGATATCTACTTCTTGACACTGAACTCTTCCCTTCCATTGAATCACAGAATGGCTGCAGCTGGGATCGATGCTGGTTTTCCCGTGTTGTCCGGACCATTCACGTGTAAAACGAGTACGGGCGGTCCCACTCCACCAACATCTCCCCACTGCGCTGCAGATGCTTTGCTGCCAGATTCTTTTCCTGCTCCGCTTTCAGCGCTAAAGGTGACTCTGTCACCACTGCTCGCACAGGCCGTGTGCCTCAGTCCTAAACACGATGATAGGAAAAAAATCCTCTGTCACTATTTTAACGCTCTCGGCCAGGAGGTTCTTGCTCCAGTAATTGCTGCTCCTTTAATCTTGTCCTCAAACGCTTGCCAAACAAACGTGCATCTTCTTCCTGCCTGGAGGTAAAATTTGCGCTCCGAACATTTCATCAGAAACGGCTTCTTTCGCATCCTCCTTCCCTGCTGCTGAAATCAACAGGTCTACCCAGTGGAGCTGTAGTGGCGCAATCGGTTAGCGCGCCGTACTTATATGACAGTACGCGGTGGAGAAATGCCTAGGATGTGAGTTCGAGCCTCACCTAGAGAACTTGTGGTTTTGGTGGTTGTTTCAGATGTGCCTGAGAGACTCTCAAACTCACTATTAAACTGCGATGATGTGCTTCATGTTGTCCTTGTAAGACATCCGGTTGATTGCTTGTATTCAACTGAGAAACGCTGTACCGCTCCACTGTTGTTGGTCCGAACAAGAGACCCTGAATGCACAAGCGCAGCTGAAGAGACTAATTCTAGTTCACGAATAAGACCTATTTACGACAAATCATCACCAAAGTCTGGCCGAAGGCACGGAACATAATGAGATCATCTCAAACCTCTCGAGTTCCAGAAGGTGTAGACACAGTCCATTTAATCTCTGGTCATTCGAACATCTCTCTGTTTCGGGAATAATTTTCATAAACCGAGTTAGTATTGGTATTGGTTTATTCTTGTTACTTGTACCGAGGGACAGTGAAAAACTTGTTTACAGTGCAGTCTGTTGTATTTCATCACTCCACCTGTGTGTGTGCCTGTGTGTGTGCGTGCGTGCGTGTGTGTGTGCGTGCGTGCGTGTGTGTGTGTGTGAGTGTCTGCGTGTGTGTGCGTGTGCAAACCACGCGTCGCAAGATTTGATCAGTTTCATTTGCGAATAGAGTCGTTTGTTCGTCCTCTAAAATAATTAAATATTCAATGATATCCGGAAACTCAGAGGGTGGTGCGAGTGTGGAACGAGCACCCAACGGAAATGCTAGATGTGGGTTCAGTTGTTACATTTAGGAGCAGATTTGATGGGGACATGGATGGGAGAGGGTTGTATGGATATGGTGCAAGTGCAGGTAGATAGGACAAGGCAGAAGTACAGGTCGGCATGGATGAAATGGACCCTTTTCTGTTCTGTGATGCTCCGTGACTTTATGGTGACTCTATAGTCCAAAGTCCAGCAGAAATAAACCGCATTCAAATTGTTGTTTCCCCTCTGTTTGAGAAGCGAGAGACGGATATGTGCAGATCCTTAATAACGTTACAATTTACATTTCTCAATGTTCTTGGGATTTGTAACAAAGTTGAATAATAATACTTATTCTGCTACAAATTTTGATCCTTTGTTACTTCTCTTATTTCTGCAAGAAAAGATTCCTGATGCGTGACTGTTCTTGCTGCTGCTCAGCTTTAAATATTCTTCCTCCTTCTGTTCACTCGTTCCTTCCTCAGCTCCGTCCTGTGCGACACAGCGCTGTTGACGGTAATGAGACGAACCGTGTGGTGCTGCAGATGACCCACGGAGAAGGGAACGCTGTGTTTGCCTCAAGTAGTCCGCCCCAGTCACAATTAATTTCGACCGTGAAACAGCTCACTCCATACATTACACTGAACCAGCTTGACCGTATTGTATCTGTCAGCAGGAAGGGGCGGGGCAGCGAAAGTGAACTTCCGAATATCTCAAGCGGGAAAAAAGGCTGTTCAATGTGTAAGTACTTTCAGGTCCATCGCGGAAACGTTCCACATTTGAAAACTCTTGACAGAGGTTAATTCTCTGTGCTTGAGAAATGGCTTCCTCATTCTCACTCTGTGGCACGACATCGACCTCAACAGGTTTCTCAGCTTTCTCTTGGCGTTTTTAACGAGGTGGAACCGTGTGGCCTAATGGATAAGGCGTCTGATTTCGGTGTTTGGTGCGATGTTATCAGGAGATTGCAGGTTCGAGTTCTGTCACGGTCGTTTCACCAATACTGGTTTTGCTCCTGTTCTGTCGCTCACTCCCTCCACCATAGACATATCAAATGGTTCGAACACATGCGTTTTCAGCGTTTCGGCTTCGAGCAGTGTCCCGCGCCGGTTTTCTCTTGGTCACTCCGCCCTCTGGGCAACAAAACGAAATGTCGACTTTTCGTTTCACCTAACGTTTTATCTCATGTGTCTTGTCTGTGATGCATTTCTGCAAGCGGTCTCTTAAACATCGGGGTGGAGTTCCTCAAACTGTCGAGAGCAGCGGCTGCTGGGAAGGCGGAGTGTGCTGCACATTCTACAGGTCAGATCGCAGCGGAGGAGACACCACAGTGAACCTGCCTAACAATCGTGGTAGTATCTTAAAGACACGTTTTCCTTCCTGCAGAAACGCACGCTGGGGCGTGGCCTGATCGACACGTTCGGTGGCGCCAGGTGCCGTTGCTCCAACTCCGGAAGCTTGGATACATTTGAAGAGAGGATGACAGACGGCGACGGACGGATGGAGATGGAGACGGCGGGGTTCAGTCAGAGGTGTGAGAGCAGAGCGTTGGTGAACTCTTGGTTGCCGAGTCCCCCTATGAACCTGTGATCATGAAAAAAGCTCGTGCCTCCAAAACACAGACCAGGCTGCAAATGAAGACATTGCTATCTACGATTCCAGCCTCGGAATCATGAATATTCCGGACGGTGCAACTTCGCCCCGTCCGCCGTTACAGTCAAGATATCCCAGTAACCAGCCATTTTAATTCCACTTCCCATTCCCTCACTGACATGTCTGTATGTGGCCTCCTCTTCTGCCAAGTTGAGGCGAGATGCAGATCAGAGGAACAACACCTCATAGACCGTCTCGTTGTCTCCAACATGTCGGCGTCAACATCGAGTTATCTGCCCTCCGGTAACCACTCCCCTCTGCCCACCCCTTTATTGTGCCTGATCCTGCTGGCCTCGTTACCCTTTCTCTTTCCACTCCAGCGCCCTCACAACCTGTCTAGCAGCCATAACATCTTCCCTCTGTTTCCCCACTTCCTTCCTTTTATTCCATGGTCCACTGTGCTCTCCCAACATATTCCATCTTTGTCAATCATTTGCCTCTTCCGGATCTCACATCCGAGCTTCTCACGTCATTTGACGCTCCCCTAGCCCGGCTATCTACCATGCCCCTCTCACCTGGATCCACCAGTCACCCGCCAGCTCGTGCTCCTCTCCGTCCCCAACCGTTTAATTCGTTTTATGTTCTATTTTTTCCAGTTCTGATGAAGGGTTTCAGCATGAAACGTCGACCGTTTATTTGGCTCCATAGTGCGGCCTGACTGCAGAGTTCCTCCAGAATGTTTTTGTGTGATCCTCATGAATGCACTTTAATATTTTCATTGGCAGAAATAATGAAATTAAACACGTAGTTACCGATAGTCGTCAGGATGGCCGAGCGGTATAAGGCTCTGCGTTCAGATCGCAGTCTCCACTGGAGGCGTGGGTTCGAGTCCCACTCCTAACAGTAAACGATTTTGAATCATGATTCTCTCCCATTTTGTTTCCTTATTTCGTCCATTTACCGCATGTTTTGCCTCGTTCCATCCTCGCTTCTGACATTGAAACTATACTTCCCTTCCTCAGATCGCGTGTCTCCATATTCTATTTTATCTGGCTTATCGACCTTCGCGATCTTCACCTGGTCCCACTCTGTCAGTAAGATCATTGGTAATCCTTTCCTCACTCTCCCGTCTCACCTCCATATCCGTTGTTTCATAAATGTACAGCAGTCCTCTGATGTCAACGTTGAATGCAGTCATGACCCAGAGGGGAGAATGGTGGATTAGACATTTGGGGAATGAGAATGCTTGTGTGATATGTGAGGTGCAGAGAGACGGAAAACCAGATGAATACAGACAGTGCAGGAGTGGAAGAGTTCGCCGGTGGCGTGACGGAAGACTTGCAGCTTCTGCGAAAGAACGATGGAGGTAACTGAGCGGAATGTGAGGCGGAGTTGAGCCAGTCGATTCAGCGGGAGCCATCTTCTTTAGTGGCGGGATTATATCCGGTGTTGGGGTCAGTGGAAATAGTCCGACGTATTAAATCATTTTTTGCTGCAGAAAACCCATTTTTCCCCAGCTATTTCAGCCGTAGGTGACAGACAAACATGGGAATGTGGCATTGTGTGTTGTGCATTGGGCTTCTCGGATTTGCTGCTGCGATGGACAGCGTTTCTGTAGTGTCGTGATTATCACATTTGCCCAACACGCGAAAGGCCCCTGGTTCGAAACTAGGTAGAAACATTGTGGTCTTCGTTTTTCTGGTAATTAAGTGACGTAAACCGGACAAATCCAGACCCTCATTGAATTAAACACAGCTGTTGCTCTTTCCACAACTCAATGACCTCACCAAGTATACAGCACGGAAATAGACCATTCAGACCAACTCATCCATGTGTACTAAGGTGCCGAAGCAAGTCCAGTTACACTGTGTTTGGGCCATATACATCGAAACTTCCCTTACCATGCACTTCACCCGATGACGCATTGCGCAACCCGTTTCTGAAACGAAATATGGCCAATCCCATTCTCCCTTGCAACAGTGTCGACTTTCCAAATTCATAACACTGCTTTCATTTTACATAGGTCAAACTCGTCTCTTTCTGACCGCCATTTCACTGCAGGCATCCTCGAGCCTTGCCTCATCCGACAATAACCTGACCTGGGAATAGTCGTTGTGTTTGTTCTGCAGACAATGCGAAGTGTGGCCTGATGCAATTCAGCACAATGCATAAAGGGAGATAATATACAGTGCATGGCCCAGTTCATAGACTGGAGGTCTCCTGGTATTCAACATTCAGCTTCCAACCTGAGAAACGATTCTCACCTGGATAGAAGGCTTCGTTCGCCTGGAAAAAGAAGGTTGAAGCTGACTCTGACAGAAACTTAGCAAAGGAAGATATGCCGGAAGCAGCGGCAGTTTGTCTGAGGAAGGTTGGGAAACTTCATTAAACCTCATGAGAACGGACATACCAAGATGTAATACATGAATCGCAAAGCACAAACGCACAAATGAGAATAGTTTAAACTATGACTGACATGAGAAGTTATATATTATATTATATCAATTGAAATGTTCAAAACGTTGCGGGAAAAGATCAATATGCCTTGGTATTGGGAACGATTTGGAGCTCTGCTAAAGGTGACCAAGATACGTGCATTGCAAATAGAATATAGAACGTGAAAGTTAACGTCTGGAACATGGCAGTAGATTGTAAGAGTTGTAAATAATGCACGATGTTTCAGGGACAGACGAAGTGACCGAGATGTTAAGGCGATGGACTGCTAATCATTGTGCTTTCCACGCGTGGGTTGGAATCCCATCGTCTTCGTCAGCTGTTGCTTTGGATATTGAGCTCACAACGCGTTCATTTGAATACTTCCGAGACCACAGTTTTTTCCCCGAAACGCAAGATGTTGCGGTTTATGATTCGTGAAAAGGAATGTTCACAACGAGAATTTTTCACGAAGTTTGGTGGAATGAGAATAGAAGGAAAGTCGAGATAAGATGGGATGACGACTGGATTTCCCCTTCCTCCCTTTCTTCCCCTCTATGTTCGCGGATGTGAACACCGAATGAATGTCGACTGGGGCAACTGCTGAAGTATAGATATTGTGAATTAGGTGCAATTGAAAGCTTCCTGAAGATCGGACGTGAGGAATAATTGAGCAGAGAGCGGAGCAGATCAATGTGCGAGGCCGCCGACTTGCAACCCAAGGCAGATCGATCTGATAATGTCCATATCATGAAATGCAGGCGACAGCGAAAGAGCTGGTCAGTATACGGACCGAAGAACACCGATCAGCAAACGTTGCCGGACAGTTTCGAAACTAACATGGGAAAGGCTGTCTGAAGGGATGTTCCGCACAATTTCATGACAGCTGTGATGGAGACAGATTAAACTGCTGATTCTCTCGCATTTTGTTCCCAGATGGAAGCATTCAGTTTCGTCTTCCTTTTAGTCTGTCAGTTTAATGATTGTTTCTCGATGACAACAAAATGGATTGAACAAATTAAATATCGCTGTGAATATCAACAGCAGAATGTTCCCAAAGTGAATAGCATTTAGATCTGTACAGCAGTGTATCATCCCGACCCAGGAGCTCAAGTAGGATGCCGAAAGTTCTGCCTCTGTTACAGGTCTCTTGCTGTTCGTTCGGACTCCCGTTGTTGACAGAATTGGGACTGAATGTTCATCCAGTGGGGTGAGTGCAAGTCGCTGTAGCCACTTTATCGAGCGTTTACCAGATTAATTTACGAAATGCTTTATGTTATATGTAGACGCACGAGACTTTGCTTCATTGTCTTAATCTCAGTCAACGCACAAAACGCTGTCGGAACTCAAGGGGTCAGGCAGCATCTGTGGCGAGAAATGTGAGTAGCAGAACACAAAACGCTGGACGAAGTGTTCCCTCCATAGAGGCCACCTGACCTGCTGCGTTCATCCAACCTTTCATGTGCTGCTCTGCCAGAATCCAGCATCTGCATTGTCTTGTATCTGCATTGTAATCTCATTACCAGCTCTCAACATGTAGCCCTGTGGGCGGAATCTCTCTGCACAGTTTCAACGAGGAGCTACTGCTGTACTACGAGTGAACCTTCATGGTGTGGATCCTGTATCCCACAGATCTCTGAATGAAAAGGTGGGGCAGACAATTCCAGAGTTTCACTGTTCTCATTTACTGTAATTTTCAAACGATAGTTCAGGTCCTGTGAAAATGTAACTGCAGACAATTAAAGACAATAATTCTTACTGATCGGCACACTGTTCGAACTTCCGTATGTGGCATTTGTCAATTCAACTCGCCTCCACAATGGAGTCAAGGAAAGATGAAGGTAAACTACTTATCCTCGGTTGCTGTTAGCTAATGAGAGGAACAATAACAGGTTAATTATGGAGTGTCGAAAGCATCCCACCTCATGCAATGTGTCCTTAATCATCATGTCGGGAACCTGGACCCTGAGTACGTTATCGTCATAACACTGGTGACGTGAATGAGGGAAACCGTGTGGTGCCTCAGATGACCCACAGAGAAGGGAACGTCATGTCTGCCTCAGGTAGTCTGCTTCATTCACAATTGGTTGCGACACTGAAACAGCTCGCCCCACACACCGCACCGAGCCGGCGTGTAACCTTCGTATCCGTCAGCGGAAAGGGGTGAAAGGTGGAAAGTGAACTTCAAAAATTTCGAGCGGAAATGAAAACGCCACCTCTTCTACGAGTTCTCTCAGTTCCGTCACGGAATCATTCGACGTCTCAAAGCACTTCATACCGACTAATTGTCCGTGTGCTTGAAAAATGCGCCCTTCTTTCTCTCACTTTCTAAAAAACCGCCGGCCCCGACATCATTGTCAATTCATTCTTCAGAATACTTGAGCAAGAAAGGATCGTGTGGCCCAATGGGGAAGGCGTTTGACTTTGGTGTTTGATGTGACGTCATCAGAAGATCGTCAGTTCGAGTCCTGTCACGGTCATTTCACCGACATTAAGTTTTTGTCTCCATTCTGCCGCTCACTCTCTCCACCAAATCTGTCCGATCTGTTCTAAACACACCCTATCGAAAGGCGTCTGCGTCGACCACAGTATCCTGCGCTGCGTGTACTCCAGCCACCCATCCTCATAGACATCATAACATTATCTCGCCCCTTCATCGCTCGCAAAATGTTATTGTCTATGCCTTGCTTGCAATCAATTTCCTCAAGCACCTTCATAACTGTCGAGTCAGAAGAAATTTTGCAGATGGTGGAATCTGGAGCGACACATGCAAAATGCTGGAGGAACTCAGCAGTTCTGGCAATATCTACAGAGGTAAATGAATAGTAAACGTTACGGGTCGAGATTATTCATCAGGACTGGAAAGGAAGCGAGCAGAAGCCAGATTAAAATGGTAGGGGGTGGCGGGAATCACAAGCCAGCAGTTGATAGATGAAAAACAAGCTGATGCTGCAGGAGCTTTGCAGGCCAGGCATCATCCGTAGAGAAAAACAGGCGGTCAAAGTTTCGAGTCAGAACCCTTCTTCAGGACCGAAAAAGGGGATGCAAAATATGTTGGAGGGAAAATCAGAACAGTGAACGGTTGACAAAAGAGGGGAGGCGGGGTGGGCACGGGGAGGTGATAGGTAGTTGCGGGTAAGAGACAGTGATTGGCAGGTGCCGGGGAGGGAAGATCAGATCCACCGGGCGATGTGTAAAATGTAAGAAGGTAGAGGGAAAAAGGCCTGGAAAACGGACGAAGAGAAGAAGCACAGTGGGAGCGTGTTGTGGCGAAGGGGTATGGGGATTACCAAAAGTGGGAGGATTCAAAATATATGCCGTTAGTCTGGAGCGTTCCAAGACGGAAAATGTGGTGCTGTTCCTCCAATTTGCGCTTGGAATTCTCCTTGTGCGGAATGGGGGGGGGGGGGTGGGGGGGGGCGGGGGGCGGGGGCCGTGAATTGACATGTCAGTGTGGAATTGGGAGTTTAGGTGACTGGCAACGGGAAGATGCATATGGCAGTTACGGACAGAGCACATGTGTTCTGGGAGACGGTCTCACCAATGTAGAGGAGTCCACACTTGGAGCACCAAATGCAGTAGATGATATTAAGGGATGTGAAGGTGAATCTCTGTCTCACCTGGAATTACTGTTTGGATCCCTGGATGGAGGTGATGGAGGCGGGGTAGGAAGAGATGTTGCACCTGTGGCGGAGGCAGTGGAAATTTTCCTCGGTGGAGACGGGATGCGTTGGGAGATGTGTTAAATGAGAGTCGCGGAAAGAGTTGTCCCTGCGAAAGGCAGAAAGGGGTGGAATGGGGAAGATATGCTTTGTGGTGGCATCCTATTAGAGATGGCGGAATTGGCGGAGAATGATGCGTTGGATACGTTGGCTGGTGGGTTGAAATGTGAGGACAAGGGGTTCCAATCCCGATTGGGTCTGGGAGCGGTGGGGGTGATAGCGGAGGTGCGGGAAATAGCAGAGATCAATAGTCAACGTTACCGAACGAGATCCTTCAACAGGACTGGAGGAAAAGAAGGCAGAAGTCAGGATAAAAGGTCGGGCGAGGGTGGCAGGTGACAGTTAAGCCCAGGCGGGAGGGGGAAGATAGGTGGGTGGGGGGTGTGGAGAGATACAAGAATCTGAGAGGTGACAGGCAAAAGATTCGAAGGACCGAAGAAGGTGCAATCGTGTAGGAGAGGGGAGTAGACCATGTAATAAACGGCAGGAAGGAAACAGATCGACAGGTCATGAAGGCGGGATGAGGAAGTAGGAGGGGTGACTGGTCAACAGGAATGTGGGAAAACAAAGCGGCGAGGAGGAACTCCTCAGAATCAGTTCACCAAATCGGGCACATTTCCATTCTCAGTGGCGGTTGTGTGACGGCGAGAAGCAGTAAGTCAAAAAATGTCGTTCTGTTGACCCGCACTGTTTGACAGGAATCCACCTGGAAACTTGACGAGCCATTGGATCGCTATTCTTTTCAAGCGTTGAGAATTTCTGTGACACATGAGACTTTGACAGACCGATTGGCTGAAGAAACCCGGCAGCGTTATTTCTCCGCACAAAGTTCCCTGTTGGGGCCGTCTCATTCTCACCATCTCCAGCAGCATCGATTGGCACAGACGGGACTTGGTCAGTTGCTTAGGTGATACCGAAGGTAGCAGTTTGTTGCATCTTCCGACATAACAGCAACATTCAGGAACATCATCCAACCGTAATGACAATGAAATACGTTCCTCCTGGGGCATGACGCAAAGCTTAAGAGGACATTTACCCTCCCACAACTTCTCCGATTGAAACAACCAGGAGGTCTCCCAGCGGGAAATAGTGGAGTCCGAAATAGAGGAGCAGGTTCCAGCCTTCTGTCGTATGAATCAGGACTGGTGAACGCTTTGGAGTTTTCCGATCTCAGGGTCTGCGGTTCAGGCGCATTTGATTACGGGACATTGTTCCAACTGACCGATACACTTTGTGCCGATGTGGTGTCGGGAGGAGCCGCTGCTGGGAAGCCGGAATATGTCGGTGGAGTGTGTGGCACGTTCAGCAGGTCGAATCGCAGGGAAGGACTTTCCATCCGTGAAACTTCCAATCGATCACGGAAGGAGCTTACGATTTGAGAAAAAATAGAAACCTCCATCATGTCATTGAATTTGAAAGTACCTTTGTGAACCCAGTAATCAGCTCACTGATAAATCTTTCTCGTAGATTGTGCCGTGAGGCAGCGAGATTCAAAAGAAAATATTAAAACTACCGAAACCCGGGATTTAACCAGGGACCTTTAGGTCTTCAGTCTAACGCTCTCCAAACTGAGGTATTTCGGCCCTGACTGTCGGCACTGTTCGCACTCATGAGGAGACCAATGGGGAACGGCAATGGTGGCATGAATGCTCAGCACCGGAGAACATGAAACTGGACCAGGACTGAGTACAGATTTAAACCTGGAAATTGTATCACAATCCATTTAAAAAAAAAGAACAGCGGGACAGTGGGAGGAGATTGTGTGGCGGCGAGAAATATTCGGAAAATCCAGCCAAATTGAAAAATCTTCTATTTGGACTAATAGCTCGTTCTGGTTGGGCACCAAATAGTTCAAAAGGCAAGGGTCCAAATCGTCGGTTCAGACGAAGCAGGGATTCAAACTTCCAATCCAGTGCGCTGCATACGGAGGTCGCATTGGAGCAACCAGACGCGGATTGATGGATCACTTTGCAGAGCTCCTGCTTTCAGTCCGCCGGAGTAACCCCGAACCTCCAGTTGTCCGCAGCACTAATTCACCATCCCACTCCCACACTGATCAATCTGTCTGTGACCTCCTGCACTTCTGTAACAAAGCCCAATGAACGTTTGCGGAACAACACCTCCTATTCCACTGGACACGTGTTGTTTGCAAATTTGCAGTGGGAGTGTAATCATGGCCACCAGAAATCCACCACAAATCAAGTCATTCTGCACTTTAATTGACCGTCGTTCTGGCCACCGTGAGAGGCACTCAAATGCGAAGGCAGTGCGTGTTACCTCTGTACCGAGAAGACCCGAGCAGAGCTGTAATGTGGAACGTCAGCTCTTGAATCAGCCGGATATTTGTGCTGTCTTCAGGTTTTCTGTTTCGTTTATTGCAGATAGAGGACCAATCACCGTGGATGTCGTGGATACTATTCACTTTAATACATTATGGTTGATGGAAAGTTGAAATTCAAAATATTCCAACACACACAAATCAACGGAAGAACGTATGCGAGAGGATAGGTAAGGAGGACATGGAAGGATCGACCTTGCTAACCCCAATGGTTCGGTAACAGCGAGAATACTGTATCTTACCTCAGGAAAATGTGAAAGACTTGAGCAAATTGATAAAAAAAATCCTGGAATTTTTGCAGAGATGCCAGCACTCGCTTTCGAATTATGCTGTTGAAGGAACTCCTTTCCCCTTGTAAGATACGCAATAACTACGAGGAACGACGGGAGTTTGGGAGAAGTCTTATTTCCCCAGTCAGCGGCTCCCGATGGCACAATTGCCTGAGTTCCGATATTTCTCATAAACAAAGACAGGGTAGCAATTGCGGGTTAAGTGTCGCTTTATTTTGTTCAATCACTTCCCCATTCACCATAGTGACCTTGTGGAAATCCGGACATATGGCGTCTTGAACATGCAACCGGTTTATATTGAAATCTGGGAAGGTATCTCCATGTTCACCCATTTAAATCAAAAATATGAGCAGCAATTATACGCGACACACGGTAACCTAAAATTATCGTTTTATACAACAAGTGCATTCATCACATGAACTAGTATTTTAATGTAAAAATGAGCGCATCCGTTATATTCCATTCGCATTGCCCGTGTCATTGATGTTTGTCAGCAACACCCTTCGTTCTGCGCTCTTGTTGTTATGTTCTTCCATTTATCATTCTGCGAATGTTTTGCTAAGCAGCTTTGTGTGTGTCTGTGTGTGTGTGTACGTTCGCGTGTGGACCTGTGTGTGTGTGTGTGTGTGTGTCTGTGTCTGTGTGTGCGCGTGTGTCTGTTTTTGCGTTTCTGACTGTCGTGTCCGTTTTGTGTTCCTGTGTGCGCGTGTCTGTGTCTGTTTGTGTATGTGTGTGCATGTCTCTGTGTTTCTGTCTGCCTGTGTTTCTGTGTGTATGTGTGCCTGTCTGTTTGTGACTGTGTTTGTGAGTGTGTATGTCTGTGTGTCTGTGTGAGTGTCTTTTTGAGTCTATTTGTCTGTGTTGGTGTGTGTGTGTGTGTGTGTATGTGTGTGTGTGTCTGTGTGTGTGTCTGTGTGTGTCTGAGAGGATGTGCGCACACTTGTAGTGTTCTGAGTGTGGAAGAGGATTTCCGAACATTTGAATACGTTTGCCTGTCATTACGTGGCATTACTTTTAACTCATCTGTGTGTACAGCGGAAGTCATTCATTCTGTGACATCCTGCTGAATTCCAAGGAGCTATTAATTATGTGTATTCCCGTCGTTTGTACAATGATCTTCTGGGTGTGACTCAGCTCTTCTCCTTAGTCCAGCTGTAACACCTTCTTCATTCTCCTCTTGCTGTCTTCCGCCACATCCTGTCGCGCCTTCTCCAAAAACACGGTGATTGTGTTGCAGAAGCGCTGGGTGATATGCCCGGTCCTATCAGCGGCACGAATTGGTGCTCTACAGTATCTCTTCTCCTGCCATCTGTAGCAGCTCTTGCCATATGCTGCTGAGGCTAAATTCTTGCGCAAATATCGGCTTTCTTTAAGCCTTTAGCTCCTTGATCTCGTTCCCAACCATTGACACAAGCATCTTGAGGGTATCGGTATCTAATCCAAGGGAGATACGGTAAGAGGAAATGCAATAGGACAACAATGGAATGTCACAAACAACACCAGCACTTGGGATTGCCACGACTCTGGCTGATGGCAACGCGACACCAATCTTCCAAGTTTCAACCAGCAAGAAGTCTTTCTTCTTCTCGATTAGTGACGAAACGTGGTTCTCCAGAACCTGCAAACGGACGCGCCGCTTCAAGGCAAGGAATTGCTCCTTTAGCACCTGCTGTAGTTTCCCGAAGTCAAACTTATCTCGATGTAGGCTGGATATCAGCAATATTTGTACGGATTCCAGTCCCTCCTTCTTGGAGTGCTCAGTCGAAAGGTTCCAGAGATATTCGAGAGCTTTCTTCTCGTCGCACTGGATTTCCTCTCGCTGTTCTACATATTCCAGAGTCTATTTTACTTCGCACTACATAACGTTTATTCTTCTGCTCCTGAAGTTCCTTTTTCAGTTGTCGTGTATTTCCTTCAAACTGAGCCCCACTGAGGACAATAAAGCAATGGGACTGTATTTGTGAAAGGTTAGACTCTTCAAGAAGGCATCGGCTTCAAAGTTGCTTGCCGGCTCCCAGACTGCTCCCATATACTGTCTGCATCATCGTTCGAGATCTGGCACTGTATCGACTCCATTCCTCCTTCCTTGTCAGCCGCTGACGGCCAACGAACTTTGACGCCTGGCGCGCCCAGATCATTGAGGAAGGATGATTTCCCACCGCCCGACTCTCCCATCACTACGATATCATGTGTTTCATGGGAGAGGGGACGGATGTGTCACGGGAGACGGCAGATACAGTGGGGGAGGAATGACAGGTTGATGGAGAATGGTGGATGACCGGAAGATGCTGAGTCTGCGCACAAAGACTGGAGGTGAGGGGTGGAAATGGACAAAGAATTAAAACAAGCAGCTGGGGACGTGAGATTAGAGGGGATGTGGATAAAAGAGGGTGGGAGGAGCTAAGTGGAGAGGAAGGAGAGTGAGGGGCGAGGCAGCCGGGGTAAAGGGGACTTCAGCTGGGATATTCAAAGTTTATACAAATGGGCTGGAGATACACCACGCGCAGTATGAGGTGTTGTTCTCTAGATTTGCGGTTGGTCTCTCAGTAGAACCAAGAAGGCCGAGGACGGACAGGTCATAGTTGGAATGGGAAGGTGATTTGGGCTGACGTGCAACTGGGAAAACGGGATGGCCATTACGAATAGAGCACAGGGGCTCTGCGAACCGATGGCCTGGTGTACGCTTGCTGTCGCTGATGTAGAAGAGGTCACACCCGGAGCACCGTCTGCAATAGACGAGTTTGGAAGAGGTGAATTTCAAGCGTTCCCTCACCTGGAAGAGCTGTTTAGATCCTGAGATATTGGTGAGGAAGGAGGTGCAGGAACAAGTGTTGCTCCTCCTGCGGTTGCAAGGGAACGTGCCACGGATCATGAGGGGTGGGTTTAGAGGGATTGGCGGATCAGGGCATCACAGAGAGAGTGGTGTCTGCCAAATGCGGAAATAGGAAGGAATGTGCCTGGTGATGGGATGCCTTTGCAGCTGGCGGAAATGATAAAGGATATAGAACTGTGTAAGGAAGCTGGTGTGGATAAAAGTGACGAACAAGAGAAGTCTATCTGTTCTGTGTGAATGGAGGGGCGTGACAGCTGAAGTCCGGGAAATTAGGGAATGCGGGCGAAAGCTCCATCAACCGTAATAGAGGTGTGTGTGCGCGTTTGGGGTGGTGGGGTCGGATTTCAGATGTACTGGAATGGAATGTTTCATCTGGAGTGAAACTGGGAGAATTGAATTACGTGCATCCAAGGGACAGGGTGTGAAGAGGTCCAGTCAACTTAACTGTGGGATTTTTTGAGTTTGTAGTAAACGTCACTGGACCATTTGTATCCTGCGTTGACACTCGGAATGAAGGTGATGAAATCATCTATTTCTGCAGAGCTCATGAAACAGCATCGATGCTGTTGTTGATGCAGCGGAGAAAGAGTTGTGGAGTGGTACCGGAGACGGATTGGAACAAGGATTGTTTCACTGAGCCAACAAAACACAGAAACAGCTGGGCCCCATGCGACTGCACATGGCTGCACGTTTGGTTTGTAGATAGTGCGAAGAGTCAAAAGATAATTTGTTGAGGGCAACAACAATTTCAGCCAGGCGGATGAGAGTGTTGGTGGAGGGCAAGTGGTTGGATCTTTGTGCGGAAAGAGGAGAACTGTAAGAACTTCCTCGATTTTGTGAGGGAGATCTCCCTATGTGCTGAGGTCTGTGACAATGCGGGAGACAGTAACCTGGTGTTTATTGGTGGAGTCCTGGTCCAGGAGTAGGTATGAAGAGGGATCCGAGATCGGCGGTCTGGTATTGATAGGTGCAGGATTCTCCGGAAGAATACAACGGCAGCGACCTTGCCTGCGGGTTTGATGACTCGGTGGAGGTTGGCGGAAAGTGACTGGAGTGCTACGCGTTCAGAGGAAAGGTTGGCGTGGGAGAGGGGAGTGGACAAGTCGAGGCGGTTGATATCGCCACGGAAATAAAAGATGGAAAGATCTATAGGGGACAGAAGGCCCGAAAGCGTGGCCAAGGGGATTGTTGGATACAATTATCAAATGAGACCATCATTGGGTTCGCGGTGTGGGCGGTGGATGTGAGGAATCGTTTCCAAAGAAACGGACATGGAGTCAGAGGCGACGGAAGAAGAGCTCGACATCATGACGAACCTGGAATTCGGCTGGCTAAGGCTGAGCACTGACCACTCCAGCATCAGGCAGGGGTGGTCGGGGATGGGGGTGTGTTGAGACATTCCAGGGGTTGGAGCTGTCGCAAGCTGTGGGGTTACAGGAGGGAGATAACGGAATTGAATGTGAGATCGGACTCGGGGAGAGATGGAAGTAGGGGGTGCAGAGGTAAAAGGGGTGAGGAGAAAGAGTGGTGTAGGGGTGATATGGGAGGTCAGAATTTGGGGTCTGTGGTGACAACGGCGGCGGCGGATACTGGGGGGAAGATCCAGCGAACTGTTGGGAGCTCAGGGTCACGGGGCAGAGCGAGGTTCTACCGACGGAAGTCGGGTTTCCAAGTCGTTTGCCCTCAGCCCACCCCACCCGCCTCTCTCTGACTCCTGGCACTTGTCACTACAACTGCAGGAGGTGCAACAGGTTTTCTCACAGCTCTTCCTTTACCACCATTCAGGGACCTAAACAGCGAGGTCGCATGCCATTTCAATTCCCATTCCCATTCCCATACAAATCTGTCCATCCTTTGCCTTATCCACTGCGAGAATAAGGTCGAATCTATGAGATGAACAACGCCTCGTGACCCGCCTGTGTAGGCTACCAGCTGGTGGTAAAAGCAGTGAATCTCCCAATGTCAGCCTCATCTCGTGTGCCCGCCACACCCTCTCTCCAACCATCCCGCTGTCCTTCCTTTATGGTCCCGTTTTCCACATCTCTGCGGATCGCCATCATTCATTGTCATCCCGCAGCCGCGCCTGGTTCCGTCCACTCCTACCCACAAATTTCACACACAGCTCCCCCCACCCCCGACAGGTCCTGGTTCCACCTGCCCTTCACCTCTCCCAGAATGGTTCCTATTCTCACCTTCCTTACTTGTCATATTCCAGCTCTAGTCGCCTTTGAGTTCCTGTTTATCACCATCTCTGCTGTCTCCACCTTCACACCCCCAACCCGGCTTCAACTGCCACTTCCTGTCTGTCTCCAGCTATCCTCCACCTGCCTTTGTCTCCCATTACAACCCTCTCCCTCCCCTGCCTGGCCTCACCTGCCCGTCACCATTCACCAACCTTCAGTCCAACAGTCACCAACTGGCACCTGTTTCACCGCTCCTCCTGTTCGCTTTACACTGCCTATCCTTCCTCTAAGCCCTCAGTCCTGATGCAGATTTTCCACCCGAAACCTTGAGAATTCATCTCAACAGCCCGTCCTCCCAACGCAAATGTTTCGATCACTGATTTCCTCCCGGAGATTGCTTGTAGGTCAAGATTCCAACATCTGTAGTCCTTTGCGCTACATTTCTGTTTAACTACAGATTTCATCGGCGACAGAGCATAGAAACGGGACGCCACTTTCATCGTGTTCGCTGAACTGGTTGGGGAAAACAGCACTCAGGAGACGGACCACCTGAAAAATAGCAGGTCACCACTCTCTCTAGAGCATTTGCTGCAGGAAGAGCCGCGTCCACAGATGCATTCTATCCTCTGATAACAGGCAACATCAGTGTTGCTGGTCACACCCCAGACACCTCAACATAAAATTACTGTTGTGATGGGCAAGGCCACAAATTGGTCGTTGTAAACAATGTTTCTCCGCAATAAATAAACCACCGTCCGCAGACAGGAGTGAACTGGTGACCAATCAAAACACTTCTGCTGACGGCGAAGTTACCGACAGTAAAGGGAAAGGTGTAGTCAAAATGTGACCTGTACCATAATCAGTACTTTATCTGCTGAACATAATCCCTACAAGTTTGAACTTCCCTTCCTTTTTAAAGACGTTAAGTATTTCCCACTGCTTTCCTGTTCCTTAACGGACGGAGAACACAATATTGAATTATCATATTTGTCTATCTACAAAACAAGGCTTTGATTCCCCAGGTGAGCTGATTTATGATGTAACTCTCTGACCAGCTTGGTCACTCCGCATTTACCTGAGGCGAAATCGTCGATCATGTTCAGAAACGTAAATTTTGGAAAAACGCAAGATTCAGCGGACGTTACCAAGAGACGTATCTGAACTTTGGTCTCAGGGAAAAAGGGAGGTGAGATGCTGCTGAGATCTAAAGCCCGGAATCCCTGCGTTGTTTTCTTTCCTTAACGCATTTTAACATCATTATCAGCGGAAATTTTAGTCCATTCTTCAGCTGCGCTCTGAATTTGTACTGAGTCATTGCATAAATACAAGTGTTTGTGCAGCAGCTCAGCAACTGCAGCATGTGTCTGGTGTGGTCCGCGATAAAAATCGGGTCATTCGAACCGGTTGACTGAAAGCGCTTCATAATTTGTATTATCATAAAAACTACAACATACGAGAACCAAAGCAATATGAAGATGCCGGATACAGCAAAGAGTAAGGTTATGGACTGCCTTCGGTTTGCCATCTCGGCATCATTGTGACTCGCATCCTTCTTGCTGCCTCTCAGCCTCCTGCGAACTCTACTGGCCGATAAAATGTGCCCAATGGTCAGAGCATTGAGCAGCAATATCAGGAACATTGGGAGAATGGGGGTAAGAATGTAATGAATCCATCTGGTTATTATCCATGCGGGATCAGTATAAAATTCTAGTTTCATTGCACAGCCCCATGGTACGTTCTGTACTGCAACTAGTGGTTGAGTTGCGAAGGACCAGGGGATGATTTTGCAACAGAACAGCGGACACACGGTTCCTATAACCCTGGCTGCAGTTACCCGGTGCAATATTTAGACCTCATTTTCTGGCAAAAAATCATCACATATCGATCAAATGTGAAGGAGAGTGTCAACCACACGGAGAGGTCTGCAGCCGCATGATGAATGGCCTTGTGGGAGGAGCACACTTGGGTAATGAACAGGAAACTTGTTGGGAAATATAATTCATTAGTACCGAACAGTATCACGTCAGTGACAACGACCAACAGGTCTGCCGCTGCCATGGCCACAAGGTAGCGAGAGACACATCTGGAGAGACAGCACTTACCCCGGGACAGGATCACAATCGACACCACGTTAGCTGTGAGATGGGAACAATCAGAGACGCTGATAAGAACACATTTATGGTGTCAGTTACACAGTGTGTCATTTAATGACTGACTTGTCTCCAAGATCCGGGTTGAACATGGACATTTACTTGTGGTGCTACTGCTCACTGAAGCAAATATTTAACACTCAAATTTAATGCAATGTATCAACTGTAAATCGGAACAAAGAGCAACGAAGGCTGCACCGGGGACTTCCTTGGTGATTCGCCCATATCGTCTCTGAACTATTGTGAAGTCCGCGAAAATTCGCAGCAGATTTGAGGAAACAGTCCGTTGTCAAATACTATGGAGGACCATTAAAATCATCAGCAGTACATTGGGAAAGGGGAAGCTACTGCAGTCGTCCGAGGGGAGAATGCAGATTTAAATCCGTGAGCAGCAGTGGAGGGGCATGGAAGGTGAGGAGTTGAAGTGCTTCGCATTTTATGTGATTTTCTCCGTGCGGGGCTCGTGACAGGGACAAATGGGGAATCCTGTTGTCAAACCAAGAGTCAGGAATCAAAACTGTACCCGCCGAGACTGAATTTCGGAATGGCGAATAATAAGAGTTTTCAGAGTGAAAATGTAACGGACAGATCAGCGCCAAACTCGGTGATGTCTGAGACCGCACAAAGGTGCCTGTTCATGGATAGGTGACGTTCTGTGTTCATAAGTTTAGCACGAGTTGATGCTAAAATGAACAAACGGATCCAGTGATTAGTTTGCCGGTAAGGTCTGACGAACGAACCGTGGAAACTTCACCTCATCCTTTGAATCAAAATATTTGGCAAAGTCGCATTTACACAGTTACTTCGCGATGGTAAGGGCAGTATGTGACCCAAACAGGAGATCCTATTTCGTGCACACACTGTCCCGCAGGTTGTGATAACTAAGATAGAGACAACCAGCAGAGCAACGGACACTTTGTCCCACAAGTGTCTTCGCCGCCCCCACCCACACCAATCCTGCATTAATTCCATTTTATTATCCCCTCGAAAAGGATTCGTCCTGGACAGACGCAACGTTTGACACGAACGAATCGATGAATTCAGGACGTCAGGGTGAAAATAACTTTACAACATCTTGTGAGAGAAACAAATGTATTTCTCGAGCTTGTTGCCAAATATGAAGCGGCGGAGGTTGCAGGAGCAAACAGAAATCAGTGGAAATGGGAGGATTGGAATGTCTTCAGAGAGACAGTGGGGATCTGGCAGATTGAATTCGTGGTTGAGGCAGCAACTCCGCAAACATTGAAGCAGTTTAGAAAAGCGCGGTTGGGAAGCAGAGTTGAAGAGTCTTTGGGAAGAACGGGTAATTGGGGATATTTTAAAATACATTTACTTGGAGCAGTATTTAAGCAGGGGGGAGAAAATTATTCAGCGAGGGAGGCCCAGTATGAGACCGCAAGGTTCTGATAATAAAATGGAAGTGTTTGTGAGAAGTAAAGCGAGTAATTCCGGCATTTATTCGACGTGTGGGACAGAATGGGGTGGAAAGATATCAGAAAGGGATGTCACATTGATGTGTGAAACAATGTCAGCATAGGTTCACGGCGAGGCTGTGCCATGTTTCAATCGTTCTCTCTGTGCAATTGATACCGTCAGCAGCAGTATGTTGGAGAGGATGTTGCAGAAGGCAGCTGTCTGCCACCGCTCGGAAGGGGAAATGTGAAGAGGAGTATAATAATCCTTTAGGAGATGGATCTCAGAATCTTTGTTCCACCACGAAGTGTAAACCCACTGTCGGCAGGGTTTGGGATGACTTTGAATGATATTCGGCACGCCACTTTAAAACAGTCAGATATGACGATCAATGGCACTGCAGTCGCTTACCTGACGACCCAGACTCTCAGGCGTGCGTGCAGGCATGAGCGCTGGCGAGGTCCTCAACTGAGACATGTGGAAGTTGTTCAATTTTGAAATTGCACATGAGGATTGGCTGACGGGACATTATCGAGAGTAACGGAAAGGAACAGGTGATCAGTTGATACATGGAGAAATTGAAGTGAATATCACCGTTTTTACAGACGGCATTGGTTTACAATCAAACGCAATTTCCTGGAATATTTGAGAAAACGAAATTATTGTAAGATTTTTCAGGTAAAAAGCAGATATTCAGGTAAACCAAGCGGGTAGGTAGATCAGGAATGAACGCCCACTGCTCTCTTCGCCTTTCAATTGATTTTCGGGTCAAGAACATTAAACATCATCCTGTTGCCAAGATAATAACGGGGAACATTTCAATAGCCGTTTCGTAACTTTCCTACTTCGATGTAATAACTTACCAGGAAACCCAAAGGCTATTATAATCGGGAAGTAGATTAACTCTGCCCGTACGATTGGAGGCAGCAGGTAAAATGGATAAGCGCTGGGTGGAACTCCCATCCTGGCGTAATATGATGGAGGATCTCTGTCCTCTGTGCTGGAATGTTACTGGCAGCGCATTACAGAGACAGGCTTCATATGTATTAGGGAGAATCTTCCCATGGGATCAGAAAAGAAATACAGAAACATAAACATTACTTCCAGGCACCTGAGAGAGCGTTTGTGCTGCATCATATTGATCCACTTGTGAAGTATAATATTAACTTCATTTCTCTCCAATTCTACACCAAATGCTGGTATCTGGTGCATGGCTCTAACATGAGAACTAGGCGCAGCCCCATCTCTCCGATTCTAGGGAACGTTTCGCCACTACCTTTGTGCAAAATTAATTCGACCTGTGTTCCACCTTTCAACGGTTTGCTCAGTTCCTTGTTCCGAAAACATGTGCAATACAATCCAGGATATTGGGCTTGTAATTTGTTCAGCAAGTTATGTATGATTCAGGATCTTAAACTAATACACGTTGAATACTGTGAGTTCAATATTCCGTATGATTGTATCATGGTCTTTAACTATTTAATAGCTTCGCAACTCTTGTGTTATATTTTCTCTCACTCGATGGTGAGGGAGCCTTTTAAATAAAACCACTGATCAGGCATTAATTGGATGCGGTACATATGTGGTTTTGAAACAGGCACTGGGCAGGGGAGAAGAGTTCCAAAACTAAAATACATGCTGACTGATCACAGCCTCTTATTGAACAGACAGTAAGTAAGGTGGAAATATCGAGAGAATCAATGCAGGACTCGGTAATTGGGGCCTCGATGTCAGTGTATATTCCGGCTCAGTTCCTATACCATTCAGGCATTTGTGTCCAGTAATCTATCTGATGACTACGCAGATATATTCTGTCACTTGGTCTTCACAGCATCCTATCTTGAAGATTCCTGCATATCCATCGACCTCTGAGAGAAGACATTCATCATCATCGCCATCGCAGCCGGTGCGCCGCTGATTCTCAATACCCATTCCCTGGTTCCAGATTCCTCAGCAACACGACACCTCCTCCCTGCATATCGTCTGTCGAGACCTTCCAGAATTTTGTAGATTTCCATGTCTCCTCTCGTTCCTCGAAACCCGTGAATAAATTCACTGGAGACCAGATATCTCTTCACACTGCTGGTCCAGCATCCCTTCAATCAGTCTGGTCAACTGTCGTTGCATTCGTTCGATGAAAGCAGTTCCCATTGTTTCATATAATGCGACTCAATCTGTACAAAATCGGTATTTCACTGGTGCTCTGTGATTGTAATCGGATATTTTTGCTCCTCTATACAAAACTTCTATCAGTGAATGTCCACATACCCATTGTCTTATCAACGGCCTTCACTGACGAGTGTTCAAGAACACCAGGAGACATTTGTACATCAGTGGTTCCAAACCTGGCAACATTTACATTATATCTGATCTTTCACATCCTTCTCCGAAATGGATACCATCACATTTATCAACGATATATTGAATCTGCCATGCATTAATGCGTCAAGCAACTTGTCCAAGCTTTGTAGCTTCTTTGCGTCCGCTTCCGAACACAAAACTAAAGTGCCGAATGTTTTGGGTCGCCCTGAATATGAGAATGTTGATGAAGGGCTTGAGGTGATTCTGGTCCCGTTGCAATATCAACAAACATTTCCTTCCTCAATGAAATGTCATTGACAAGAAAATTTGACTCAATTTCTAACACCATGCAGCAGCCTAATCGGTTACGTAATAGTGGAAAGGTCAATGCACAGTTGGAGACTTTCGGCGCATCATGTCCTTGCTGGATTTGTCAGTCCAACGTGCTTTCTGCAGTCACCACGATTTCTCCATAGATTTGCAATTTTAATTCACGGCACCGAGTCGGAGATCAAAGATCTGCTTCAGAGACACCGAGCGCCCTCACTTAACCTTTTCTCGGCACATCTACGGCTGTAATGTTGCTACTTTCTTACACATAACTTATTTCCCTTTGCTGCCAAGTCGAATCCTAGTTCCAAGTTCACATTCTCCATCGCTGACCCTTCCGTTTTCTTTCTGCCTCTCACTTGTTCGTGGAATTCCACTCGCACTGCTCTACATTAGGAAATGATTCCCTGAAACGAAATATTTCCAAATGTTTGTCAAGGAAAACTGCATAGACTGCATAAAGGTTGAGCCCTTCACATCTCCGCTATTCCCTCAGGTCCTGCTCCATGAAAATGACCCAGTCGTTCTCTGTCAATGAGAAACCATTGTGAAGTCCTGGATGTCTCGTGCAATCAGTTGATATGAAAACCGCTGAATGCCAAACAGACATTTAACTGTCTTGATATGGGTCGGTGCAAAGTTGCATTATGTGTCCGGATGAGGTTTGACATGGGCGCGCGTTTCTTCGATCAAATCTGGATGCTGAAATCGATCATCCAGGAAACCATTCTACTGAATCTTTCAGAATACTCGCTCGAACGTTGTCGTTCTTCGCAAAGTGCGCAGAACAGAAGTCTCTCCACGTGTAAACAAACCAGCATATTACACAGGTTCAAATTGACGTCGTCTGCATTTGAAAGGTTTTGCTCTTTGTGCTAAACTCTGAGTGAATAGGTAATGTTGACATTCAAAACGATGTTGCATCCTTCTATAGAAGTCAATAAAGCAACCATGCAGCTGCAATATATGGTTAGGGAGACAAAGCGCACGTTGACCTGAGTTAAGGGAGGGTTGTAAGACAATATTGGGGGTGTATGTTTGCTTCTGTACAGGGTCTCGGTCAGATGGATCCAAGAGTAATGTGTACCTCCTGGTTCTCGTTCTATCTAAAAAGAACGTTAGTTCCATAAAGTAGATGCATCAAAGGTTCACTTGATGCCAGAAATGCTGGTTGCATATAGGAGTGATCTGTCTGTACCAGCTCGGTATCCCTCTGAAGTTAGTACTGTGAATGTACGGAGATCTCACCGAAAGTCACAAATTCTTCCAGAGCTCTTTGTGCCAGAAGCAGAGAGTGCGCTGAGCTGGCTAGTGATCGAGAACCAAGCCCAATGTTGCAGAATATAGGAGAGTCAACCAGGGAATCAAGTGAGGGGACATTTCTTCGTAGAGGGTATCGTGAGTCTTTGGAGTTCTGTACCGCAGAGGGTCCTGAGTGTTCAGCCTTTGAGTTAGAATGAAGCAGCGGACGGGTAGATTTGAATGTGAGAATAGTGTTTTGGAAAATATCTCAGTAAAGTGCTGCTCTGGTGAAAGATTAGCCAAGGTCTTGATGAGTGTGAATTGAGTGTTCTCTGTTACAAAATGCCAGGGTCTTTCTCCTTTTGTGTATGCTCTTACGCTTTATTTGATCCTGTGCCCAAAGTAGACGTGTGATTGCTGTTTTTAATGGTGTGAGCTACACCAATCATTTTGCTGATTTAACACTAATGGACAATCCAGTGCACTCACTGATCTGAGCATAAGGACAACACGAGGAGCAAACCTGACTGTCTCTGAAAAGTTTTTCATTCAATGTGATCACGGCTGCTTTGCCACAGTTCTCAGCATCACTTCTTTGCCAGTTCACAAAGACACAATTCCCTCGACCTTTTAAATACAAATGCACATCTTTTGTAAATCGTCCAGTGATTGAGCCTCCACGACCTTCCGGTGTGGAGGAGTCTAGAGAATCATTGACTTGCGATCTGTCACGAACAATTTTAGTTATTAGTTGTCCTTCCTCTGATGTCGATTTTCCGTCGACCATTCCTCTCTGACCCTCCCCCACCCCCACCCCAGAACCTGACATGTTTTATAAAGATCACCCCTAATTCTTATAAATTCAAAACAACACGGTTTTAACATCATCAGCATTCACGATAGGACAACGCCCTCATCCCTAGGATTAGTTTAGTCATTTTCTTCTGGACTGTCTTCAGTACTATAATATCCTTCATTGCCTCAGTGGAACAAAACGGTATACTTTAATGCAGGGGCTGCCTCAGAAACCTGTACAATTCTAAATATATATCACTATTTCTAATCCCCAAATCCTTGTGATAATAAATCAAATATGCCGTTTGCTATCCTATATTCTTGGTGCACCTGCCTGCTGACCTTCCGTGGTTTCATGCACAAGGACACCGCCTCCCTTTTGTACTCCACTCATTAAGTATCCCTCTCCATTCATGTGATTAATAACCCCATCGAATTGCAGATCTTCACACATACCAACATCAAAAACCTTTGGCCAGGTTTTCGCCACTCACCGAACTTGTCCATATCCAGTTGTTGTCTAGAAGTTCCATTTGCTGCCTGTCTTCCAACTACTTTCCCGTCGTCAGTAAATTTGCAGAACTTGCACGCTGTCCGCTTCTCCAAGACTACACTGTGTACAGAATTATTGATCTTCCTGAATTGAGGACCTGGGCTCTGCAGGAACAGCATTATTTCAAGTTGAAAATGATTATTCCTTTCATTTGTTTTTGCATTCTGTCTGAAAGCCGCTATTCACAACATGGTAATTCACGATCCTCAGTGCTGTTCGCACTTATCTGAGGCACTGCCCTTTTATATGGATCTTTTAGACATGGAAATACATGGCTGCAATGTATTTGTATGTCCAAACGATGCAAATCAACTCTCAACTCTGTAAGTCGTCGTCGTCGCCGTGGCCATCCCTCGAGGTCGAGGATAATGGTCTTCGTTCCGTTGATCTATTTATTAGCCCACAGAGCGAAGATGCCTGTGCGTGTATTCGCTTAACGTGTACTAGATGTTGCACGACAAAAATCACACGATACTTCACAAATCAACCAAATGATTCCAATGTCATGGAAACCACGACGATTGGAGCTGATGGATTTGTTGCAGCCTTCATCCGCCTTTACAACAGTTTCAGTTGCTCTGTACGATACATCCTCGAGAAGAATTGTCAAGTGCGAAGTTCCTTCCGTAAAACCACATTGACGAGGTTTGATGACATGAATCTTCTCCAAGTAAAGGAACGATCATTCCCTCCCAGATGACACACTCAGGTATGTTTCAAACGGATTTCCAGCGAACTGATCTGTCGCTCTCCGTTTTTACTCTGCTATTTCCTTGAATAACAGCGAGTCACATTTTGAATTCTGTAATCCGCCGGCACACTGCAGGTACGATGTAAGTTTAGTAAAATAAACAAAAGACGGGTCCACTGTTATGTCTCTGTCGCCACATACATTAAAACCCTTGGATGGAGGCCAATGATCCAGGTGGTTTGTCCAACTTTACACTCATTCATGATTCCAATACCGTATCCCTCGTTAGAGAATGTTAAAAGTTCTAACTTACTGTCTGATGAATCCTCTATCGTGAAGACTGATACAAATAACTGGTTCAAATTACCTCCCCCATTTGTTTCCTTTCCTGTTATAACTATCTAAGTCCAGGAGTCAGGTCATTGTCAGTGTCTGCAATACTGCAGAATAAACAACAGCAGAAGACAACATCGAAGAACCTTTCAGATTAACCCATGGAAGGGGAAGGAACACTCGGTCCCCGGATAATCCAAACAATGAGATCAAATGTGGGAGCTGGTTGGTGATGACCTGGGGAATGATGACGGAGCTGAACATTAAATTTCGTAATTCTCTATATATCAACACTGAAAGCGCCTCGTCTGCAAACTATTCCACTGTTCTCTTTGCTCGTTTTCAGATTTGCAGCAACCACCGCACTTAGAATGCTGGGCAAGTGGGTGTTGTGCTGATGTGAACCATTCCAAATGCTGAAGTTCAACGACCATGCTGAAATTGCTTTTGCTCAACTTTGCATGGATTTCAGATCATCATCAACCAGATGGCGGTTTAACTAAATACTTTCCATTCCAGTCTATACATGCAGAGGCACAATATTTTACTGAGCATCCGTATTCTCCTTGCATTGACCTGGGCAAAAGATTAAGTTGCATTTTGGACACCAAAGGCAAAGTCAAAGTCGAGTTTATTGTCATATGCACAAGTTCGTGTATGCCCGGGTACACAGGTGCACAGACAATCCCTGAGCTTCCAATGTCTTCCACATACCCCGGGCTGACCTCCCCTAAATGGCACATCCTTCTCATCACCTTACACACCCCGTCAGTTTACCAATCACCCCGCAACCCTCTATCACCACTCAACTTCTCCGATTTATACCGGCAATCTCGCCTCTCCACTCTCAGTGCTGATGCAGCGTTTCCATCTGAAATGTCGACAATTCCTTCTCTCCCACAGATGCTGCTGATCCCACTTAGTTCTTCCAGCAGATTGGTTGTTTCTCCAGATTGCAACATCTGCAGTCTTTTATATATTCATTGTACAATCTGCGTGAGTGGACAAATGCATGACAGACAGAGTTTCACATGGATACGTATGAAATTACCACTGTGGAAAGGGAAACAGAAAGACAGAATATAATTTAATTAGTGATAGGTTGAGATCTGTTCATGTCGAAAGGGAGATGGGTGTCCATGCGTCAGTGACTGAAACAAAACATGCAGGCTAAACAGAACAGTTCAACAAATGACGTTCGGAATGCCAGACCGCCCTGAATATAAATTAACAATTTTAAATATTTTTTGCAAGGAAGTGCAATTCAGAGACATCTGCAGACAACCTTAATCCCATTGTTAAGTGTCTCATGACTGTCTGCAGCAGCTCCCTCTCTCTTGGATGCAGATAAATATTCTTTCATTGGCTGAGTGTAATTTGGGGATGTGTGATCTGGTTCAAACTGGGCCTCTCCTGTCTCCGATACATGGAAGGAACTTGGATAAAAATGTAGATGGGTGGGTTAGAAATTTTGCGGATGACTCGAAGATTTGTGGCGTTGTGGGCAGGGTGGACAGCTGTCTAAGAATACAGCGGCATACAGATCAGTTACTGATACAGGTGGAAACATTTCAGATGAAGTTTAATCCGGACAGGCGTGAGGTGTTTCACTTTGGGAGCTCAGGTGCAAGGTTAAAGTACACAATTGATGACAAGAAAGTTAATAACACTGCTGTACAGAGGGATGTTGGGACTCAAGTGCACAGAGTTCCCTGAAAGTGGCCACACAAGCAGTTAGGGTGCTAAAGAAGTCGAACGGTATGCTTGCCTTCATCGGTCGTGGCGGTGAGTGAAAGTGTTGGAAAGGCATGATGCAGCTGTTTAAGTCGTCAATTGTGTCGCATTTAGAGTATAGTGTGCAGTTCTGGTGGTCACACTATATGAACGATGTGATAGTTTTACAGATGGTGAAGAAGATGTTCGCGAAGATGTTGCCTGGATTGGAGAGTAATAGCGATAAGCAGAGGGTGGACAAACTTGGATTGTTTTCTGTGGAGTGTTGAAGGCTAAAGGGCGATCTGATAGAAATGTCTCAAGTTATGAGAGGCAGAGATAATCTAGACAGTCAGAGTCCTTATCCTGGGCTGAAAATATAAAATTCCGGAGGAGTTAAGTCCCCAGAACCTAATGAAATAAATCCCAAGTCAATGAGAGAGGCAGGAGACGAGACTGAAGAGGCTTTGATCAAGATATTCGGGTCCACACCAGCCACTGACGAGGTGAACGAGTAATGGCGAGGAGCGAATGTTGTTCCGTTTGTCAAGAAGTGAAATAGGGATATTCCTGGTAACTCTTGACTGGTGATTCTCACGTCATTTGTAGGGAAGTTATTGGAGAGGATTCTTCAGTTTGGGATTAATGAGCATTTGAGAGAGCTTGGCCTAGTTAGGGACAGACAGATTCGTGCGGGGAATGACATGTCCACGAAATTGATTTTGTCCTTGGAGGAAGTGACGAATTTCGCTGATGAAGGTCGGGATGATAGAAGAGCAAGGGCTTTACTCATTGGAGAGAGGGAAGGTGAAGGGAGACATGATAGAGGTAGACAAGATATTAAGAGGAATAGACAGAGTGGAAAGCCAACGTCCCTTATCCAGGGCACCAGTGCTCAAAACAAGAGGACATGGCTTTAAGGTAATGGGTGGGAAGTTCAAGGGAGATGTCAGAGGGAGGTTTATCACCCAGAGAGTGGTTATTGCATGGAATACGCTGCCTGTGGTGGTGGTGGAGGCTGATATGTTGGGTAAGTTCAAGAGATTGTTAGAAAAGCATATCGAGGAATTTAAACTGGAGCGATATGTGGGAGGAAAGGGTTAGATAGTCTTTGGTATGGTTTGAATGGCGGCACAACATGGTGGGCCGAATTGCCTATTTTGGGTTATACTGTCATGTGTTCTATGGTTCTATGTTGATGATATCTGCATGGATCACCTTCAGAGGTTTACAAGGTCCCTCAGGGTAGACTCATCCAGAAGATTTCGATGCGTGCCATCCGCGATAATCTGCCTGTTTGGATTCAGAATTTGCTTGCCCATGAAAGACAGAGGGTCGTGGTTAATGGGACTTTTTCTGTCTGGAGGTCGTTGGCCAGTGGTATTTCGCAGGGTTCAGTCGAGGGACCGATGCTGTTTGTGAAATATCAAAATATCCTGGATGAAAAAATGGATCGGCGAGTTAATAAGTTCGCGGACGATACAAAGATTGTTGGTGATGTGGATAGTGCTGAAGATTGCCAAAGAAAAGATAAGATAAGATAAGGTATCTTTATCGTCACATGTACATCGGAACACACAGTGAAATGCATCTTCTGTGCAGAGTGTTCTGGGGGCAGCCCTCAAGCGTCGCCACTCTTACGGTGCCAACAGAGCATGCCTACAGCTCCGAAATTGTACGTGTTTGGAATGTGGTAGGAACCGGAGCACCCGGAGGAAACCCACGCAGACATTGGAAGAACATACAAACTCCTTATACACAGCGGCCGGAATTGGACCCGGGTCACTGGCGGTGTAATCGTGTTACGCGAACCGCTACGCTACCGTGATACAGATCAGTTACAGATATGAGCGCATCAATGGCTGCTGGAGTTTAATCCTGACAAATGTGAAGTGCAGTACTTTAGGAGATCAATTGTAAAGATATAGTGCGTTGTGAATGGCAAGATCTTTGAAAGTGTTGAAATACAGTGGGATCTTGGGGTGCAAGTGCATACCTCCATGAAGTGGATGCAGAGTTTGATATGATGGTGAGCAAGGTGTGAGGCATGCCAGTCTTCATAGGTCTGGACATGGAATATAAAATGGAACATGCATTGAGAACAGTGTGTGTAATTCTGGTCACCACAGTACGGGAAAGAATGCAATTCTGCTGGAAAGAGAGCAGAGGAGAATCGCTAGGATTTTGCCTGGATTGCAGGTTATGGCGAGAGATTGGATAGGCTGGGCTTGTTTTCCCAGCGAGGTGATCTGAACGAAATCGGCCGGATTATGAGAGTCACAGATCACAAGATCACAAGATCACAAGACAAGGGAGCAGAAGCAGGCCATGCGACTCACCGAGTCTGCTCCAAGGAAAGGGAAATAGAAATGAGAAGTGGGGAATGGGGGAAGAAGAAGATTGATCTCTGAAATATTTGTTCCCATGTAGGCGCCTGAAAAACAAGATGTTATTGGATTGAGTTGAAGGGCTTTTGAACGGGATATGATGGGTCAGATTTTTACGAAGATTTTGTCCCAAATCCATTTCATAAATAAAACAAATTGGCCCCGCATAATTTCCAAACTGTCTCGCACCAGAGTCTGAATCATCTATTCCAGCCATGGCCCTCGCAGTGACCTCAGATTAAACGACTCAAAGTTTCTGAATTTCTACATCCATCCTCTGATCCATAGAAAGGATTAATCTCGATCTTTCACTTTGACAGAACTGTTCAATGTCCACAGAATTCCGGATCACACGTCCGGACACCATTGGTCCTTCACACAGCTGCCTGACCCAATTGGTTCATCTCACTGAAAGGTGCTAATTTAGTTTATTACGGTCACATGTGCCGAGGTGCAGTGCAAAATCTTGACTTGTTATCCCAATT
>NC_067418.1:51987281-52099781 GCF_009764475.1 Pristis pectinata
TCCACTCCTGCACTGTCTGTATTTGTCTGTTTTTCAGTCTCTCTCGACCTCGCAGCTCACACAGGCATTCTGATTCCTCAACTGTCCAACTCACCATTGCCCCTCTGGGCTGTGACGGCAGGCACCGCTGCCTTCAGTAAGTTGCTGCGTATTTGTAAATCAACAGATGTGGAGGTGGGACGGGGGAGTGTGGAAAGCATGAACCATGATCTCGCTGACAGACGAGAGAAACCAGTAGAAATTCGCGAAGGGCAATAGAACAAATAAATAAAACACTTGGGGAAGACGCGATCCGTTGTTCAATGGCAGAAGCGAAGAATGAGCGAGGCAAGACTGCCGGCCAGTGGAAGAAAAACAGGGTAACCAAAGAGAGGGAGAATCAAAATTTAAAATGCTTAACTGTCAGGAGTGGGATTCGAACCCACGCCTCCAGTGGAGACTGCGACCTGAACGCAGCGCCTTAGACCGCTCGGCCATCCTGACGACCATAGATAGAGATGTGGTTAACTTCTCTGCTGCAGTCAATGAAATGATGAAGGGAAATACCCGGGGATGCGAGGTCGTTCAGAAAAATGTCCTTTTCAGCTCAGTGCTGCATTTCAGAAACACCTGATTTTTTCATGACAGACGGACAGGCGGGGAATAGAAAGAAACGTGCCAGGTGACAACAGGTTGGATTAGTTTAACTTGGCATCGAGGCCGAGAAGACGTGATGGGGATAAGGTCCTGTCCATGTTTCTCCTGCATTGTACAGAACCTGTCCCTGTATCTGATGAAATCATCAGATAGATTATCGTTGTCTGACATTAACTCACGAAATTGATCTTTCTCAGAGGATCACAGTGCTTGTGCTCCACAATGATTTGTGTGAACATACTAAATGCATGATTGCTTATATGCCTCCAGCATGAAATGAGTGGAATTGTGGGTTCGAAAGAGGATGGAAGGAGACTAGGACGATTGAGACAAGGTGCGGGAGTGGGCAAATGCGTTGCAGATGCAGTATCACTTTATTCATCATCCAGATGTGGTCTTAATAATACCCAAAATACAAATACTCACGTCAGACAGCTCCTGTGGAGTTGACGAAGTGTCAAAGTTGACGATTAAGTTCGTTGCAATTTAACCAGACAGTCCAGACACTGCTTACTGGTGAGTAAATTCAAACCGTCTGGAACTGGAAGTGGTTTCATGATGGACCCGTTCCCACGTGTTCTCGTCTTGTTAATCAGAAAAATGAAGGAGTCGTTTCAAAGGCATTCCCACTTAAGGCGGTTGGAAAACACCGGCAATTCATTAGTTTGTTCATTTTATTTGACATATGAGGACTTTGATGCTGTGGTGAGATCAGAAATAAAGAACGGAGAGTGGTAGTGACGTGGCGGGAGTGGGACTGGGGGGGGGGGACGGGTGGAGACGAGGAAGTTTTCAGTAAATCAGACGGAATTGGCATTGTGGATAATCCGTTCCTGGATCGGTGATACAATGGTCGGAAGCGGGCAGAAAAGTGGATCTGAAGAAATAAGCAGAATATGAATCAATTCTCTCGCCAACAGACGAAGAGCAGTTAATGCAAGTTGCATCTTATTGCAACAGCTGTAGGACGGTATGAGGGCTCCGTGGCTTAATTGGTCGAAGCGCCTGTCTAGTAAAGAGGAGATCCTGGGTTCAACTCCCAGCGGAGCCTTTTTTTTGTGGGATGAATTGTGAAGAAGGCGGGTCCCAAGCTGATTCTTTTCTTTCCATTCATTACACAATTGCGCTGATCGGTTGAGAATATTAATCTTGAAGCTATTTCTCCCAGGTCGTATGTTTGAGGCTTGATGCATTTCTCTTTTCCAACCCATCCAATATTTCCTCAAAACAGACCGGAGGGAGCAGTGGTAAACGGTTATCACGTCAGACCGCAGGGCTTTCCAGACCCCAGTGCAGACACACACATTTTAATGAATATTCTCAGTTTCTGCACAGGTCTGTAAGGTTAAACTTACACATTTCCAGTGGATTCAAAGATTCAACTATCTGTCCGTGTTGTCAAGTTCAGGGACATTTGGATCTGCACACCAGAAGGTCCATAAAGTGTCCTCTCAATGTTCTTCATCCAGATGAAGAAATCCCTTCTTCCTGAGCCCAACATTGGAACTGAAATCACGTACATTGACCACTAGTCTCGAAAATCTCTGCTCAACCGTCTGTGGTTTCAAACTGCACCAACAGATATGTAAACGAACGTCTAATATTGGCCTAAATACATTTTATGAAGACTTCATGATTCAATACCTTTTTCCCGTCGTTGCCTTCTCAGCAATCAGCAAAAGTTTCAACACACCAGAGACTGCTCCGTCAGCATCTTCTGCCGCGTGCCATCGGGGGTCGGGACTTTTAATGTGAAGAAGTAATGAAGATTTATCCAGGCTTTCAGCACCAGGTAATCTGGGAATTTGTGTATCGTGAGGCGACAGATTTCGGTGATGAAAGTTGACGTTATTTTCTGAACTGCAGGAGATGCATCATCAGGACACTAAGGCCAGTCATGCAATAAGATCACGGGTGATCATATTGTCTGCTGAACTCCTCATGCCCCCCTTCTGCCTCTTCCACCTTTCTCTCCCAGCTGCTCAGATCATTCCTTCTAAACCCCAACCACTACCTTCCTTCCCCCTCACCTGGATTCACCTATCACTCGCCAGCTCGTGCTTATCTTCCACCCCGTTCTCTTCTTCTTCTGGCTTCTTCCCTCTTTCTTTCCAGTTTTGATGAAGGATCTCGGTCCGAAACGTCGATCGTTCATTTTTCTCCATAGAATCTACCCAGCCCGCTGTTACTCCAGCATTTTGCGTGTTTTGCTGCAGATTTCCAGATCTGTAGAATCTCATGTCTCTTGTGAACTTATCTCCTTCGTTTTTGTTCAAAATATATCTCCCCCCGTCTGATAATTAATCGAGGACTCAGTGCCCTTCGCAATTTCCCCGGGCAACAATTCCCTGAGAGAAATACAATAACCCTAATCCATGCTGAGTGAACGACTCGATTATTTCGAACAATGTCCCAGATATCCGGATTTTCCGTTCCAAACGGTCACGGCATCACCTCGTTGTTTATTCTTGCAACTAGTAAGGAAAACATAGCGAATATAGTGGGACTCGAACCCACAACCTTTGAATTACTTATTCACGTATTAGTAGAAGTCCAACACGCTATACATTGCGTTACAGAGCCACAAACACCCGCCGTGTTGCACACAGATAAAGTTGTCGATAAAATGCTTCCCAAGCCTAGGGTAGGAAGAATACCCACTGACCCGTCCTTTAAATCCCCGCGCCTTTCGGTTGCAAGACAGCTTTTCATGACAAGTGAAGCGGCTCAGTGTCAGGTAAATTCCGTTGGAAGTCCAGCGCGTTGTTCATTGCGCCACTGAGCCCACACATAAGATCCTGGTTCAATCCTGACCTCGTACTGTCCGGGAGGAGTGTGCAGTTCTTCCTGTGCCACTTTGGGTTTCCTACAGGATCACCGGTTTCTTCCAATGTCCCAAAGACGCATGGGTTGATAGCTTAATTGGCCACCGTAAAATTTCCCAGGTGTGTAGGTGAGCGATGGAATCTGGGAATAATCGATAGGAATGCGGGAGAGATAAATAAAGATTGATGTGGATGGGTGATAAATGTTTTTTTGCCGACTGCGCGTGCCGAAAGTCCTGTTTCCGCGTTCCATCCCTCTGTGACTCCATGACTGTATAGCTCTAAGCCCTAACAGGTTGAAAGATACTCCTGGGTCGCATTTTGTTTCGTCAGCATCGTCGTCGGTGGGGCAATATTTCGGAAAGAAACGGCGTCAACCTATTAAACAATGAACCCGCATTATCAGTATAATGATGAATGAAATCACAATTCTTCACCAATTCCCATTACAATGCTTATTGTTCATGATCAAACATAGTAAAACAAGTTGTTGAAAAGATATACTCCTGATAGTGTGGAATTTTGCTGAAATAAAAGTATAAAGGAAATGTGATCTGCAGAGGCAGATTTATTTAACGTTTCAGAACTAACAGTGGTCATCGACACATGGAAACTTGCTGTGTGTGACCAACAGAGCAATCCGGCAATCCCAGGTTTCATTTCAGCGTAGTGAAACAGCTTTTGTCTCATTTCATTCTTTTTATTGTATGTAAGAATGGAACTTATGTTTAAAAATTCATGCAGAGGTGAGAGTTTGACATGGCGATTTGCTGTTTCATCACCCCAAGAAGTGTTGGATGTCGGGGAGAAAACCTGAGCTCACAGTCCCTGGGTGGGCACGAACCACCAACCTTTCGGTTAACATCCGAACGCGCTGAAAGATTGCGACACAGAGACAGCTGATGCCAATGCCCATCGACAGATAACAGCGCAGCGACACAAATCAAGAAACTAAATTCCGTTTCGCATTCTGCACTTTCCCTGCGAATTGACAGGACAGGCTTTCGAGAGCTTTACATCGGTTTTTAATTGATGGATTGCATTTAATTAAAATTAACTAACTAATTTCAAATCGAATGATTGGATATTTCCCTTGGGGCGGGGTCTCAAGAAATAGTAGATTTTACAAGGCATCACCCTCGTGGGATATCTGCAGTTTTCTGAAAATTACGGGTTGGTAATATTTGATTTCAGTTAATCATTTTTTCCCAACACAGCTTTGAAGACTGTTTAATCTTTCTCCTCTCACCTGAAACGCACAACCCCCGTTTTGAAACGATCCGTTCAGGGATAAAGGACAGTGAGAATCCATCTTATTTATGCCCTCTATTATTTTTTTTCAATTTCTATGAGGTCGGCATTAGGTATCCGTTGCTCCAAGGGATAAAACCCCAGCCCATCCAGTTTCTCCTTATAAGTGAAGCTGCCTGGTCACGGCAACACCCTTGTGAATATTTTCTGCACACTCGCCATGTTAACGACAGTTTTCCTGCAGTGAAGCGACCAGATTTGCACACAATTCTCCACGTGCGGTCTCAGCAACTTGCTGTTCATCTCCAAGACGACGTCGCAGCTCTTGTACTCAGTGCCCTGACTGATAAAATCAAGGCTGCAAAACATCGTTGATATCAGCCTGTCTGCATGTGTCTCCAGATTCCAGAAACTGTGTGTTTATACTCGAGATCTCTTGTGTCCTGCAACACTGCACAGGGCCTTCCCATTTACTGTGTAAGTCAAACCCTGGTCTAATCTCCCAAAAGGTTGCACTTCACACGTGTCCGAGTCAAATTCCATGTTCCATTCCTCGGCCCACATTCCTCGTTGATCACAATCCTGTTGTGACCTTGGATAACATTCTTCATTTCCCCACCGATGTAGGTGTCACCCGCAGAGGTAACGACAATGCCACCTAAATTTTCAGCCTAGGTATATGTATATATTTATGACAAAAAAGGGACACAACACAATCCATTCAGAACTCCGTCGGTCACAAGCCTCCAGGAAGAAAAATAATCAACACTCCACTGCCACACACTGACTCCAACCAGCAGACCAATTTCCTATCCAATTGGCGATCTCACCTTGGGTTCCATGTACTCCAAACATCCTGACTCGCCTGCCACGAGGGACCTTGTCCAAGGCTTTGCAGAAGATCATGTAGACAACGTCTGCCGCCCTGCTCTCTTCAATACTCTTGGTTACCTCTTCAAAAACTCAATCAAATCCGTGAGTCACATTTTTTTTACGTAGAAAACAATGCTTACTATACCTATTGAGTCCGTCCCTTCCCAAATGCAGGTAGATCCCGTCGTTCTGAACGCCTTCAAGTAACTTCTCCGTCAGCTCCCTGGCATGTCTTTGCACCCTGACTTATGAGAAGGTAAAACATCAGTCACCCTCCCGTTTTCCAGTAGCTTATACGCGGCTAACGATGATACAAAATCTCGTTAGAGCTCCAGAAATTTATTTTCCGCTTCTCAATAATGTCCTAGGTTACAACTGGTCAAGCCCCGGGATTTAACAATCATTATGTGCTTTAAGACACCCAGCACCTCCTCTGTTATCATGTGGATACGATTGCAGACATCAGTATTCTCCTTCCTGAATTCTCGAGCTTCCATGATCTTCCCCACGATAAATTCAAAGAAACAAAGAAAACCGACAGCATAATACAAGCCCTTCGGCCAACAAAGTTGTCCCAAACATGTCATTACCTTAGAAATTCCCAGGCTTACCCACAGCCCTCTATTTTCTCTGAACTCCATATACCTATCCAAAAGTCTCTTAAAAGACCCGATCGCATCCACCTCCACCACAGTTGCCGGTAGCCCTTTACACGCACTCACCATTCTCTGAGTAAAAAATATCTTATCCCTGACATCTCCTCTGCACCTACTCCCCAGCACGTTAAACCTGTGCCCTCTTGTGGCAACCATTTCATCCCTGGAAAAAAGCTTCTGAATATCCACACGCGCAATGCCTCTCATCATCTTATACACCTCTATCAGGTCATCTCTCATCCTCCGTCGTTCCAAGGAGAAAAGTCCGAGTTCACTCAACCTGTTTTCATAAGGCATGCACCCGAATCCTGGCAACATTCGTCTAAATCTCTTCTGCACCCTTTCTCTAGCTTCCACTTCCTTCCTACAATGAGGTGAACAGAACTGAGGACAGTACTCCAAGTGGGGTCTGAACAGGGTCGTATATATCTGCAACATTACTTCTCTGCTCCTAAATTCAATTCCACAATTGATGAAGGACAATACACCCAATTCCTTCTTAACCACAGAGTCAACCTGAGCATCTGCTTTGACCGTCCTTTGGACTCGGACCCCAAGATCCCTCTGATCTTCCACACTGTCAAGAGTCTTACTATTATACAAGATTCTGCCGTCATATTTGACTACCGAAATGAACCACTTCACACGTACCTGGGTTGAACTGCATCTGCCACTTCTTCGCCCAGTTTTGCATCCTATCTATGTACCGCTGTACCCTCTGACAGCCCTCCACACTATTCACAGCACCTCCAACATTTTTGTCATCAGAAAGCTTACTAACTCATCCCTCCACTTCCTCGTCCAGGTCATTTCTAAAAATCACGAAGAGTAAGGGTTCCAGAACAGATCCCTGAGGAACACCACTTGTCACCGACCTCTGTTCAGAATGTTACCCGTCAACAACCCCTCTTTGCCTCCTATGAGCAAGCCAGTTATGGATACATAAAGCAATATTTCCTTTGGATCCCATCTCTCCTTACTTTCTCAATAAGCCTTGCATAGGGTAACTTATCAAATGCATTGCTGAAATCCGTATACACTACATCTACTGCTCTCCCTTCATCGATGTTTTTAATCACATCCTCAAAAAATCCAATCAGGCTCGGAAGGCAATACCTGCCTTTGACCTCTCCAAATCTTCATAAATCCTGCCTCTCAGGATCTTCTGCATCAACTTACCAACCACTGAAGTAAGAATCGCTGGTCTACAATCTCCGGGGCTATCTCTACTACCTTTTTTGAATAAAGGAACAAGATCCCCAACCCTGCAATCCTCCGGCAATTCTCCCGTCTCCATTAATGATGAAATGTAGAGACGAGAGACATAAACTTAAGATCTCGCCAATATCTCTTTGTCTCCTCACACAGATGACTTCACTGATCGTTAAACGGACGTCGTCGCTCCCTTGTAACCCTTTGCTTTAAATATAAATAGAATTACTTTGGATTCTCCTTGACCTTATCCACCAAAGCGATGTCATGTCCCCTGTTACGGACTCAGTGAAAGTCCCTTTAAGATAGAGAGTGTGTGTGTATGTGTGTGTGGGGCGTGCTTACGTCAATAGAAGATAAAGGACGTAATGACGTTGTTGAAGAGGTCAGAAGAAGAATAAAGAGAGAGAGAGAAGGGAGAGAGACACCAGCCTGCTTGTTTTTCTCTATCGATGGATGAGAAACAATAACTGTGTTTACCACTGAAATCCATGTATGGAAGTTGGAAGTAATCCGGTGGAGTTCACTTTGTTGCTGACCTGTAGAAGGAAACAGGTATTTGTATGTGGACGACCACGGTTCGGATGCTTTTCGGGGTGAGGAAGGCTGCGTGTTCAAATCACGTCGGGGTCACCAGTCACTACCGAGTAAACACTGAAGTGTCGTTTGGGTTCCATCGTGGAACATTTGGATTTCGTATCTACTCTCTCTATGTTTTTCTACATCTACATCTTATCTTCAGACAACGGTGGTTGTTGAAGAAGCCCTTGCTCATGTTTCACCTTATGGCTTGCGGAACTGAACTTTAAGAACCATTCCGGAACTGGGAGTTTTGGACATTGTCACACACACACACACGACGAGTTTAGTTTTGGGGTTAACGTTCGAGGTTTAACATTTTTGAATTCTAACATACTAACATTTTTACTTTTATTTTACGTATTATCATAAGTAGTGATTAATAAAATAGTTTTTAACACTGAATCATGCTCAGTGTGTTTCTTGTGTTGCTGGTTTGTGACACCCCTTATTCCCCTCCTGACGTCTCTCCTAAGTGTACCCCGGCATTCCTTATACCCCTCAAGGTATTCGCTTCATCCCAGCTGCCTACAGCTGAGATTTACCTCATTCATTTTCCTACGCCTCATCAACCAGCGATCCCTATTTCTGCTAGCCTTATTCTTCACTGGAACAGGAATTGTGAGCTTGATTTATTCGTCTGTGTCAGTCATCCATCTGCACATTCGCTTGTTTATTTTCCCCCTGGGAATGGAAAACATGCCCAGACTCACCGACTGGACTTGACGTCCTACTCTGCATTTCCCAACTCCGACCTTCTTTTGTCAATGTTCTCACCCTCTCACTGCTCACAATCATTCACTGTTCAGGTAACCTTGTTTTCAGCCGGTTCCTGGTGTCAATTTTCATATGTAAGGTCTCTACACGAAACGTTTTCTATCCTTTGCCTCCATAGATGTTGCTTGACCCCCTGAGTCCCTCCAGCAGTTTGTTTTTTTCCCCTCATTGTCACCCCGGCTTTACCCTGTCAGAGACATCCCACTCTCACACACTCACTGCGTAAACTCCTTGGCTTCCTTTTCCGTTCTGTCTACGCATTAAGGGCTCGTAACACTGACTCTCTTTCTCTCGAAGCAGAATTGGTTGATCAGCTGTGAATTTCCAGTATTGTCTCTGTTTGTCACCGTGGAAGCGCGGACGGGCAGCGCGATGTTGGTCCGCGGAGCGTCAGAGGGTGAATCACACCGGTATGAGGGTTTGACAGTGCAGGAAGCGCACAGAACAAGTGTGAGGCCGAGATGTTATAGTGGTCAGTACTCTGCGTTGTGGCCGCAGCAACATCGATTCGAATCCGAGTCACGGCTGATCGTCGTTTTCACATTTGATATTCAACGCTCTCCTTTTGCTGAATTTCCGGCCACAGCTTCTCCCAGGGTGTTAATTTTCTTCTGTCTCCACCAGCTTTCCCCTCCACACGTGAAGGCAGTCGCTGCGTTTCTAGCTGAATCTTCCCGACAGATTAGCAGAGACGAGACTGTAAACGGGCGGTCTGAGTATTTATAATCAATAGAACAACACGGATCGCCGCCCGGGTCCGCGGGCTGCACTAGGCAGAACCAGCCGGATCGGCTCAGCAACAGCGCAGCATATCGGCTCTCTGATCCAGTCTTGCCGGCGGATTGCTGCCGTTCTCCGCAGCAGCCGTGCCTGGGAGCCGCTTGCCGCTGACTCTCTTTATTGAGCGGTTCAATGTCGGTGCTGCAAACACACTGATTCAGGACCCATCCCTTCACAGACACGCTCCGTTAAACTTTTTTTTGGTTGAGTCAGTGTGGACTGGGAAAGCCTTTCTGATTCTCTTTCCATTCAGCATTCATTCTGTTTCTCACCTCTGATGTTGTAATGTATCAGTCCTACGGACTGCAAAACCGCTTGGATTGGATTGGGCCCAAATATGCTCAAATTGGATGTCAATGAGGAAGTGTAACATCAAAAAACGGGGACGAAACAGAAGACGAATTCCATTGTCAGTCGAAGTTCGGGGAAAAGGGAAAAAAGTCAGAATATTTATTTATCCGTCTGACTCATTATTTCTCTGTTACTGAGTGCAGATATCCATCCGCAGCCAAATCATCAACTCCCGGTAACCAGTGAACTTCCAGATATTGTCCGGCATCGTCAAGTTTATGAAGTCCCGGCATGTCTTTGAGTCCTGGTCTCTCGCTGGGTCCCGGTTGTTCATACACGCCCAGCCTCCAAACTTCCCCTGTGACCGCTGACCCAATGCTGATCAGTATGTTCTCAGAACTGCCTGTGCTGTTCACTGTCCAGTAAATATTGGTAATCCCCCATCCGGTTCCCCAGTTCCCGGCAGCATCAGCTGGAAAACACACCCCTAGACAGCCCACCATACTTCATACAGAAGCGTAGATTTAGTCACCGATTCGGTTTTGAATGCATCCGGATATTTCCTGGGAAAATATTGATGCTCACTTGCTGCGTGTGAGAAATAGAAAGACAGAGTTGTTGGTTTCTCAGAGACTGGAATGAATCAGTGGGGCAGAGAGATTAACAACAAGAGAAGGAGGGAAAGAAGCGGATCGGAAGGAATGCAACGATGGACGGAGTAGGGAAGCGGAACAGAAAAGTAAGAGTGAGAGAGAGTGAGTGTGAGAGTGAGAGTGAGAGAATGTGTGTGTGAGAGTGAGGGAAGAGTGTAGATGGAGCGATGGGGAATTTGCTTGTGAGCGAAGACTTGAAGGTGACAAAAAGCAGAACCAATTGGAGCACGAGCAGGCCGTTCGTCTCGTCGAGCTCATTTCTCCATTCAACGATCCTGTTTGGACGACTTCGACAGATTTCTGCCTTTTCCCTTGTTCACTACATCCTTCGCTTAGCAGAATTCGAACCGTCTCTGTGTTAAGTACAAGCATTGAACGACACTTTACAGCTGTTGTAAGGGATAATTCATTTGAATCGAAATATTTTTCCTTCCTTCAGTCCAAAATAACAGTCTCCTTTACAAAGTGAGAAAATAAAAAAATGGGCATGAGACAAACCGACCAAGAATGAGGAGCTTTTTAGAAAGGTAGATGCTGGAAAATTTTACAGACTCAAAATAGAGTCCCCGACCAGCCGTCAGTTATGGCAGGGTTTTCATACCATAACAGGCTACAAGACGAAGTTGGGCTGCATAGCTAACAACAGTGCATCCTTTCCTGATGAACTTAAAGCACTCCATGCGCGTTTTGAACAGAAAGGAAGTGGATTGTCATGTCCACCCTGACAGCCACCAATGAGGCTGAAGCTGTGATCACAGTGGAGAACGTCAGTTCAGTCTTTTGGAGAGTGAACACGAGTAAAGCATGTTGCCCAGATGGTGTCCCTGGCCGTGTGGTCAGATCTTGTGCTGATCAACAGGCTGAAGTTAAATCTCAGGTTCCCACCTGTTTTAAGAAGACCACCATCATCCCGGTACCGAAGAAAAGCAAGGGAATATGCCTCAATGACCACCGACTAGTGGGTCTGCCATCCACCACCATGAAATGCTTTCAGAGATTGGTCATGGCACGCATCAATTCTAGCCTACCAGACAACCTGGACCAATTGCAATTCGCCTATCGCCGAAACAAGTCTACAGCAGATGCCATCTCCGTGGTCCAACACTCAGCTCTGGAGCACCTGGACAGGAAAGACACCAACGTCAGAATATTGTTTATTGACTGCAGCTCTGCCTTCAATACAATAATCCCAAGTAAGCTTGTCACCAAACTCCGAGACATAGGACTCAACACCTCCCTCTGTAATTGGATCCTTGCCTTTCTGACAAACAGACCGCAATTAGTGAGGACAGGCAACAATACCTCCGGCACGATTATTCTCAAAACTGGTGCCCCACAAGGCTGCGTCCTCAGCCCTCTACTCTACTTCTTATACACTCATGACTGTGTGGTCAGAATCTGTTCTAATTCCATCTGCAAGTTTGCAGATGACACCACCGTTTTAGGCCGTATCTTAAACAATGATAAGTCGGGGTAAAGGAAGGAGACAGAGAGCTAGGTTGAATGGTGTCATGACAACAACCTTGTTATCAATGTCAACAAAAGAAAAGAGTTGGTCATTGACTTCAGGAAAGGGGCGGTGTACATGCACCTTTCTCAATCAATGTTGCTAAGGTTGAGAGGGTTGACAGCTTCAAGCTCCTGGGAGTGAACATCACCAACAGCCTGTCTTGGTCAAATCCCACGTGGAAGACACAGCCAAAAAACCTCACCAGCACCTCTATTTCCTCAGGAGGCTAAATAAATTTGGTCTGTCCCCTTTGACTCTCACCAACTTTTAAAGGTGCACCATAGAAAGCAACCTGTCTGGATGTATCACGGCTTGGTACGGAAACTGCACTGCCCAGGACCGCAAGAAACTGCAGAGAATTGTGGACACAGCCCAGCGTATCACGGACACCAGCCTCCCCTCTTTGGACTCTGTCTTGACCTCTCGCTTGTCTTGGCGAAGCAGCCAGCATAATCTAAAACCGCACCCACCTGTAACGTTCTCTCTTCACTGTTCGGCCATCGGGTGGAAGATACAGAAGCCTGAAGGCACGTACCACCATACTTAAGAACGGCTTCTACCCCACTGTGATAAAACTATTGAACAGTTCCCTTATACAATGAGATGGACTATGACCTCACGGTCTACCTTGTTGTGACTTTGCACCTTATTGCACTTCACTTTCTCTATAGCTGTGACAGTTTACTCTGTACTGTTACTTCTTTTAACCAGTACGACATCAATGCACTCTGTACTGACTCAATGTAACTGCACTGCGTAATGAATTGACCTGTACGATCGGTTTGTAAAACAAGCTTTTCATTGTACCTTGGTACAAGTGACAATAATAAACCAATACCAATACCACTACTACCTCACACATTTCAAAACACCCGGAGTTTCCAAGTCCAAAGTTCTTAGAGCTCACAGAACAGATTGCAGAACTAAAGGGTTAAAACAGTTGAAGGCTTCCACTCTTCAGTTAGGAAATTCTTCAGGGGAACATGAGATTTAGTGATATCCTTCCAATCAGAAGGGCAGGGGTGTCGAAGGGACAGACTGGAAGGAGTTCAGTACTGGGATAAGGACAGTCCTGGGGACTACGGCTGCCCTGTGTCACGTGTCACGTAAGTGTCACGTGATTCTGGTGTAACCCCTCCTTTCCGTTGCAGACCAATGTTTATCTCTCAACCAACTTCGGTATAATCAATGATCGGAGTTACAGCTTGCCTGCTGTTGTCGGATCATGCCGTGCATTATTTGACACCTGCGCTTCGAACATTAGAACAGTGACAGTGATTTAAAGAGTCGTTCATGCCTCGGAGGCGCTTCACAATCTGAGATGACGAATGAACTTGGCTCACTGTGAGCTGTTTCTGTCTCCAATCTTTCAGTCTTTCGCTGTGCCTTGCAGCACTCAGTGCCTACAATTCACAGAGTGCAACAGCTGTCGAACATTGCGCCTGCACACCACCCTTCCAAGGAACGGAAGAAGCGGGGATGTTATCCATTGTGGGCCGCACTCTGACCCGCGGGAAGCGAAGCAGAGCAGCGCAGCCGGCGTAAGCCTCGCCTCGGAGCGCGGAAAGCAGCAACCCCATTCCCAAAGACACAGGGTCCTTCTTCCCGTCCCCACCGCCCGAGCACCGCCGCTGCGGCTCCTGATAGGCAAGTTCCGGGCTCCTGAATGGCCGACACCCGAGGCAACTGTCTGTCCAGTGACGTCGGGAACAAAACCCCGCACCCTGGCCCGCCGGCTAATGAAACATGTGCATTGAGTCGGCCGCTTGCTTCAGAAAAACGCGGTAGTATTTTTCTCACATCCGCTGGAGCGGCGCAGAGATTTAAATAAACAGGGAGACAGCGGATCGAGTCGAACGGATCGCAGACGCGGGCACACAGTGAGAGGGTGAGGGTGGCACCCACACAGGAAGGTGAAGTTGACGTCTTAAATTTATACTTCTCATCTTTATTCACTGTGGAGAAACACAAAGCAGCAGAACTATTCTGGGAAGAGGCGATGGAGTTCCAGGTCAAATGACTATCAAAAGGAGGAGGTGTTTGATGACAGGGCAGGTCCATACACAGACAGAGGCAAACTTGCACAAGCGAGTAGAGGGGAGAGAGGGGCAGGCAGATTGGGGCAAACACAAAGGGACGGTCAGATAGATGATTAGACAGGAGCACGGAAACAGACAGAGAAGCAGGTACTCCAGCAGCAATTAGTTCGGCTATTGCTGACACTTACTTGTGAATGCTTCTGATATGATGCCATGAGCCTGTGATGTTGCTACAAGTCAAGTTTTCATTGCACCTGTGCGCACATGTATTTGTGCACTTGCGCATGTGACAACAAACCCAACTTTGAGTTTGAACATTAATTTGAACAAAACACCTGCCATAGAACAATATGGGGAGAGTCAGTGAAATGGGATGGACTTTGTATTTGATGGACAGTGAGATAAAGAGGGGTGAAGAACCTGGTGAGAGAGAGATATGAACACATTGTGACAAAGTCGCCACGCGAAGATGCACGAACAGGCAGAGGCAGCGGCAGGAACACTCACGGACAGAGGCATGGTCATTCACGGACTAATGCAGGAACACTCACGGACAGAGGCATGGCCATTCACATACAGAACCAGGGACGCTGACAGACAGAAGCACTGGCATATTCAGGAACATGCATTGACAGAGGAAATCATGCACAAAAGGAGATGGGAGAGAGAGGGATAGGCAGGCAGACATGCACATATACAATTTGAGGGACAAGATTCCACAGATCAGGGAAATGAGAAACACCCCACAGAAAGAGGCTTACACACTCGCACACAAATGGACAGGAAAACATACAAACCATGGCAGTCACAAATAAATTCTGAACCTGGCACTCTAAATGTCAAGAGGTGGATAACTTCCAGGCAGGTCCAAGGCTACAGAGAAACATTCAGAAATATTGAGGGGCTGCAGATGCAGACACAGTCAGAGGCAGGCAGTACTCAAGATATAGACAGGTACAGCACAAGAGGGAGAAATGAACTCTGAATAACAGAGACAGGGACATCCACTGACAAAGTCAGGGACACTCAATGATAGAGAAAGGCCCCTGAATGACAAAAGCAGAAACAGTCAGTGACAGAGGTAGGGACACTCATGAACAGAGGCAGGGACACTCCGTGACACATTCAGGAACATGAAATAACAAATTAAATCATGCACTGGCAAGAGAATGGGGAGATAAAACGTCAGTCAGACACAGGCACACATAATTTTAGGCACAGTTACATACACAGTCAGCGGCAGGCGCAGCATTCCACGGAGAGAAACAGGCACTCTCTCCACAGGTGGACGTACCAAATTGTTAACCAAGTCAGTCACAAACAAATTCAAAGGCTTGCACTCTCAATGTCACTGGTGAAACACATGAAGGCAGGGTCATTCCAACTCACAGACACATTCAGGAATATTCAAGCAGCTGCAGTTGCAGACGGAGTCAGAGGCAGGCAAAACTCCACATATTGACAGGCATGGCACACGACCAAGAAGGAACACTGACTGACAGAGGAAGGGACACTGACAGACAGAGCCAGGAACATTCAGAGACGAGCCAGGGACAGTCAGAGACAGAAGCATAAGCACTGTCCAACAGAGGCATGGGCAATCACTGATGGAGGCAGGGGCACCGACAGAGAGAAGCGGGAACACTGATGACCAGAGGTAGGAACACTCAGGGAGAGAGGCAGGAACACTCAGAGACAGAGACAGGGACCCACAGAGAGAGAGGCAGGGACCTTCCCAGACAGAGGAAATCATACACAGGCAGGTAGGAGCATGAGAGAGAGAGAGAAAGGCAGGCAGACAGAGGCACACACAATTTGAGGGACAAGTGTACACAAGGGGCAGGGGATGCACTCCACATACAGTGGCAGGTACACTCACACATATGGACAGATATAACTGCAAACCATCTCAGTCACAAACAATTTCAGAGACTAGCACTCTCAGTGTCAGAGGTGGAGAACTTAAATACAGGGTCAAGGCCACAGAGACACACGCAGGAATATTCAGGCAGCTGCAGATGCAGCCACAGTCATAGGCAGGCATAGCTCCACACAGAGACAGGCACAGCGTAAAAGAGAAGCAGGAACACACAGAGACAGAGGCGGAGACACTCACTGACAGAGGAAAACATACACAGGCAGGCATGAGAAAGGGAGAGAGATAAAGGCAGGCAAACACAGACACACGCAATTTGAGGGACAAATATAAACAGAGTCGGCGGAGGGGAAGCACTCCACAGAGAGGCAGGTACGGTCACACCGAGATGGGCAGGCATAATTGCAAACCACGGCAGTCACAAACAAATTTAGAGGGCAGCAGTCTCAATTTCAGAGGTGAAGTACTTAAATCCAGGGTCACGCCAACTCAGAGATACACTCAGGAACATTCAGGAAGCTGCAGATGCAGACACGGTAAGAGGCACGCAGAACTCCACACACAGACAGACGCAACACAAGAGTGAGAAATTAACACTGACAGAGACAGGACACTGACTGACAGAGGGAAGAATGCTAAGATGGAGGCAGGAACAATCATGGACGAAGGATATCATGCACTGCCCGGCACGAGATAGGGAAAGAAAGACAAAGGCAGGTAGACACAGGCACACACAATTTGAGGGACAACTGTACACAGGGGCATCAGAAGCACCCCACAGACAGAGGCAGTGACGAGGCAGGGTCAAACACAGGTGGGGGCAGGAACTCACAGGGAGTGAGCACGAACATTCACAGATGGAGGCAGGAACACTCATAGGGACGGGAGAGCAACGCTCACATAAGGGGCAGGAACACTCACAGAGAGGGGCAGGAACACTCACAGGGAGGCGGTCGGGGCACACAGGGAGGGACAGGTTCACTCACAAGCAGGGAACAACAACACTCACAAGGATGGTGGAGGAAAACTCACAGGGAGGGGGCAGAATCACTCACAAGGAAGGGCAGGAACACTCACAGGCAGGGGACAAGAACACACACAGGGAGGTGGCAGGATCATCTCGAGAACACTTTGTTCCCACGACATCCAAAGGAGATCACGGACACGGCAACTGAGAATCATCTCAATCTCTTTCCCTCTCTCCTTTTTATCCCTTTCCTTCTCAGTTCTGTTCTTTCTTTCTAATCCTTTGTCGTACCTTCTCTTAGTGCCTAACGATTCCCCTTGCGCCCTCTCTCTCCTTCTCTCGCTCTACCTGTCTGACATTATTTATCAATCTCTCTCTCTCTCTCTCTCTCTCTCTCTCTCTCTCTCTCTCTCTCTGTCACTCTCTGCACCATCCCCCTTTCTCATTAATAGGTCATTCGTGGAGCCGTGTTGGATGTTGCTTGAACCGTATAATTGTTCCCTGTGATATTCCAACCCCAAGCCCCTTGTCACCGGGTTCAAAGACCCGAAAGAAAATCAAGACCTCGACGTGACGCTGTGGAAATTGCAGGATGTATCATTTCGCACAGTGGCTCCTGGTTCCGACAGCGTTAATACAGGGTTCAGGGGTTATGAGAGCTGACTATTCGCCTGTGGCCGTGGACGAAGGGAACATTGAAGTATACTTTAGCCAGCTCCAGCTGGAGGGAATCCGCCACTGGATTATTCACTATTTTGCTTTGTAACAGCAGACCAGAAAGCTGGATCACCCTTCCACCAACCTCGTGGTTGCATCACAAACCTCGAGTCGTCAAATCTCCCCGCGTCGACGTAACAGGCCTGCAAGAAATTCTAAAACCAACACGGCTCAATTGATCGTGCGGTACAGATCGGGGGGTCTGCGAGAAATCATAAAACAGAGTCGGACGCTGTTACTGGGACTGACTTTGGACCAGTTCCGAACCTGAACAATTCAGGGCTTATGGCCGTTTACCTCACCGAGATGCAGAGCCTCCTTGTATTCAGAAAGGCAGGTGAAAGAATTTGCCACAGACAGGAGCACCCGTCCCAGAGATATGACTTCAGGCACATCAAACTGAGTGAGAAACTGAGCAGTGACAGGAATGATGAGCTCCCAGCGGACAGACAAAAGGTGACAGTGGACAGTAACGTCGAGGATAGAACACGATGTGGGTAATGTTCTGTCATAGATTTCCGTTGAAAAGTGGTGATCGAGTGGGGAATGTTCATGTACAAAAGGGACCCGTGTGTGTGAGAGGGAAGGAGAGAGAGAGAGCGGGCTGCACAGAATGGTGAGACAGAGACAGCTGGTGGACAGAGAGACAGAGGAGGGTTTCAGAGGTGAATGGTGAGACAGCAGGTGTGTTGAGAGCAGACAAAGGAAAGGAGGAGCAGGTAATGGGGAAGGGAGGATAGAGAATTGTTGAAGTAGGAGAATGAAGAGGAGGTGAGTGGTGATAAGTGTTGGATAGAGGAGAGAGTTGGTGCGGCGGGAGAGGAGACAGAGAGGGAATAGGAAATATACTTGGAGACGGAGAGGAAGGACAGAGTGTTGGGGAGGGTCGAAGGAGGTCGATAAAGGGGAATGGTGAGGGGGTGTAATCAGGGCGGGGAACTGGGAGAAGCGGGTACTGGGGAGAGAAAAGGCGAGAGTGGGGAGAGGGAAATCAGGGGAGCGGGAGGGGGAAGCGAGAGTGTATCTATGGGAAAGAGTGAGGCTGAGGAGGTGGGAAGTGAAGGGGAAGGCAGACCGAAGTTGATCGATTTCAGCGTGTGGTTGCAAGAGGGAGTCGGGGAGAGTGCGGGAAGGAAACAAGTGGCAGGAAGAGGGGAAGGAAGTACCGGAGGAACAAATGCAAGAGAGGGCAGAATCACTTGGTATGACAAGGGATGAATGTGTGTGTGTGTGTGTGTGTGTGTGTGTGTGTGTGTGTGTGTGTGTGTGTGTGTGTGTGTGTGTGTGTGTGTGTGTGTGTGTGTGATTGCGTGTGCAGGAGCGGATGATACGGTTAAAGTTGGGAAGTGTTTGGTGTCGGAATCACGGACTGTAATGGGAGGCAGTGTGTGTGAGAGAGGGGGACAGGAGGACTGAATGAAGGCAAGACAGGGAGAAAGATGGAGCTTCAGTGGCTGAGATAGAATTGTGTCTCCTCTACTCCCGTCTCTGCCACTCATATTCCCTCTTCCACCACCTCATCCGTTTCCTTCCTTTCCTTCTCCTCCCTCCCCGTCTCCTTTCCTGGCTGCACCTTATTCCTACTGCCCTTTGTCCGGCTCCTCCACCTGCACCCAGCACCGCACCCCGTCTCCTTCAAATTCAGGCACACCCAGGTAATCAGGCAGTTACTCGGTTTTATTCCGTTTGTCAGTAATGGAAGTTAGTGCTCGAGAGTAGAGCGGCGGGATCAGATCAGCGGGACCGCGCCGCAGACAGCCGGCAATGGGGAAAATGGATTCATTCAGTACAATTACCTCACCGAGGCCTTGACTCTCTCTCTCTTGTGATATCATAGCAACCATGACTTAAATGATCTTACAGCAGTGCTTCTGTTCATAAATACATTCAGCGCCACGCAGAGATCAGAGAACCATACAGACACGTACCTATTCCCCTTTCCTTTTGAGCAGTGATGTGTGTAGTCACCAGCAGAAATCCAATCATTGTCACCAGCGCCTCCATTGTGTCGCACCGATCTCCTTAGAGTCAGGATCAGGAGGTTGGAGCAGAAATGTTCTGTGTGTTATCCCCGAGCGTTTGCTGCCTTTCTATTGAACCACACGGGGAGGAGCAGCGAAGTAAGATTCGGGAAAGGCGCCTCCTCCGTGTGTGATGTGATCGTTTGGCAGCTCGGTGCAGGAGGAAAGTCTATGTGAACCACGAAACAGGCTTATGCGGTTCAGCCACGCCCCAGGACCCAAGAGAGCAGGTCATCAATAATCATGTATCAGGTACCCATAGACAACTCCCGCCGAGCTTCCCAGCAACGCCATCGGGACAACTTTAGCCAATCTACAAGTTTGCTGTGGTTCAGGACACGGCACTCACAAACTCATTGATGTTGTCAAGTTTTCACAGGAGGGTAAATTCGGCCCACCGACTGGCTGCCGTCTCCTCCATGACACTGGAATGTGAGTGCAGAGCAGCCCCCTTTGCATTAACGCCGGGACCATTGGTGGGTTTTGGTTCCTCGAAGCCAGAGCCATCACAAAGGGACAGTTTAACAAATCGAGCGCTGTGTCTAGAGTGCACCGAAATGTTGGCATCAAACGTGAGAGCTAGTTGATGGTGATCTGGTCAATCAGTACAGAGCCGAAAAGCAACTTCGGAATTCTGCTTATCTTTCCATGAAAGGCGTCGTATCTTCAAACAATTTCCAGCGTTTTCTCTGCTCGCGTTCAGATTTGCAGCATCTGCCGCACTTTGAGTGCTGGGCAGGTAGGTGCTGTTTGGTCTTAACCTCTCCAAAGGCTGCACTTTAATGACCTTGCTAAACCTACTTTAGCGTAACATTTGCACGCATTTCAGATCATAATCGACGGGTGACAGCTGAACTGAACACTTATCATTCCAGCCTGGATATGCGGCGGCAGAATGTTTCATCAAGCATCCGCCGTTTCCTCACATTGACCTGGGCAAAAGTCCCAGTTCCATTTAAGGTACCGGGAAATGAAGTGAATAAATCTCAGTGCTGGTGATGGAGGTCGGGATGTCTTCCCTTCCTGATCCGATATGAAGTGCAGGCATACCAAGTTCAGGTAAACCTGGCTAGGGAGAGATATTAAGGTTTGGTCAGGAAAATGAAGGAAGCTTTCGTCTCGTTTAAGAAGATGGGAAAGAACGAAACCCTCTGTGAAAGTAAAAAGTTTAAGACCATGCCAAAGAGGGAAATCATCAGGGCAAAGGGAAGACATGATATGGATTTGGCAGGCAGGTTAAAAGATAATCCCAAGAGGTTCTCCAGTTGTATGAACAGTAAAATGTTGACGAGGGAGAGACTCGGGACTATTGAAGACCATCAGGGCGTGGAACCGCAGGAGATGGCTGTGATTTTTAATGTCCACTTCTCCTCTATATTTACTGAGAAATAATATCATGGATGCCAATTAAATGAGGGGAATAAATAGTGAGGTCTTGGATCATATGTGCATCGCCAGGAAGGCGGTAATTGCAGCCTTGAAGCGCTTTAAGGTGAGCAAATCCCCAGAGCCTGACCAACTGCACCCTGGGCCTTATGCGATGCCAGGAGGGAAATCACGGAGTCCCTTGTGGACCTATTTGCTTTGGCTTTAGTCACTGGTGAATATCCAGAAGACTGGAGGGTGGCTAATGTTGTTCCATTGTTCAGGGAGGGTTGCAAGAACAGACAAGAAACCACAGGCCGGTGAGCCTGATTTAGGTTGTGGGGAAGTTACTGCAGGGAATTCTGAGGGAGAAATCAACCATCGCTTGGATAGTCAAGGCCTGATCAAGAATAGTCGGCATGGTTGTGTGTGGGGGAAGCCATCTCTTACGAATCTTTTGGGAGTTTTTCGAAGAGGTAGCTAAAGGAAGAGATGAACGTCGGGCAGAGGATGTGCTTTATATGGCATTTAGTAAAGCCTTTGGCAACATCCCGCATGGTGGACTCATCTGGAAGGTAAGGTATCATGGGATTCAGGGGTAGTTAATGCGGTTGATTCAGAATTGGCTCGTTGATTGGGAGCAGGAGCTGACGGTTGAAGGTCCATTCTCCGACTAGAGGCTTGTGACGAGTGGGGCTCCGCAAGGCTCAGTGGTGGGATCTTTGTTATTCATTATGTATGTAAGTGATTCAGATATGAACGTGCCTAGCACGATGAGCAAATCTGCTAATGATAATAATTGGTGGGGGGGGGCTTGTTGATAGTGAAGCAGGTTACAATGAATATCAAAGATATCGTGATCAGTCACGGATAGGGGCTGAGGAATGGCGAATGGATTTCAACTGAGATAAGTGCGAGGTGATGCATTTTGTACATTCAGACCAGGGTAGGACGTAATACAGAGAATGGCGGGGCATGATGAGTGTTGTGTAACAGAGGGACCTGGGATTACGAGTGCACAGTTCGCTGAAAGCGGCCGCACAAAGAGACAGGCTGGTGAAGAAGGCGTTTAGCATCCTGGCCTCCATCAGTCAGGGCATCGAGTTCAGGAGTAGGGTCATTATATTTGAGTTATACAACTCCTTGGTGAGGCCTCACATGTGTTGTTATGTAAAGTTTTGATCAGACTGTTACAGGAAAGACATTGTAAAGCTGAATAAGGTGCAGAAAAGATTTACGAGAATGCAACCTGGACCGGAGGGACTGAGTGTCACGAACCAGCAACAAATGAAACACACTGAGCATGATTCAATGTTAAAAACTATTCTATTAATCACTACTTATGATAATACGTAAAATAACAGTAAAAATGTTAGTATGTTAGAATTCAAAAATGTTAAACCTTGAACGTTAACCCCAAAACTAAACTCTTCGTGTGTGTGTGTGTGTGTGTGTGTGTGTGTGTGTGTGTGTGTGTGTGTGTGTGTGTGTGTGTGTGTGTGTGTGTGTGTGTGTGTGTGTGTGGCAAAGTCCAAAACTCCCAGTTCAGGAATGGTTCTTAAAGTTCAGTTCCGCAAGCCATGAGGTGAAACATGAGTAGGGGCTTCTTCAACAACCACCGTTGTCAGAAGATAAGACGTAGACGTAGAGAAACAGAGATAGTAAATACGAAATCCAAATGTTCCACGATGGAACCCAAACGACACTCCAGTGTTAACTCGGTAGTGACTTCCTCACCCCGAGAAGCATCCGAATCGTGGTCGTCCTTACACAAATACCTGTTTCCTTCTACAGGTCAGCAACAAAGTGAACTCCACCGGATTACTTACAAATTCCATACATGGATTTCAGTGACAGACACAGTTATTGTTTCTCATCCATCGATAGAGAAAACTAGCAGGCTGGTGTCTCTCTCCCTTCTCTCTCTCTCTCTCCTTCTAATTTCTTCAACAACGTCATTACGTCTTTTATCTTCTATTGACGTAAGTACGCCCCACACACGCCCCCCCCCCCCCCACACACACACACACTCTCTCTATCTTAAAGGGACTTTCAATGAGTCCGTAACACCTCCCACTTAAAAAGTTTTCCCAAGAAAAATTTTACCGCGCATACAGTTATTAATGTTAATAATTATCATGCTACACAACTACAGACTATCCGATTAGTACAGATAAATGTTTCCCATTTAACATCGGGAAAGACAATCAGCAATCACATTATCTTTGCCTTTAATGTGAGTTATCATGAGATCAAACTCTTGCAAAATTAAACTCCAGTTTAACAGCCTTCTGTTCTTGCTTTTGACTCGGCTCAGAAACACCAATGGGTTATGATCTGTATATACAGTCAATGGTTTCTGAGCGGTGCAAACATATACACTGAAATGTTGCAAGGCTAAAACAAGCGACAGTAATTCTTTCACTATGGTGGAATAATTCTTTTGATGCTCATTAAATTTCTTTGAAAAGTAAGCTACAGGATGGTCAATATCATCAAGGTCACCCTTCTGCAACAACACAGCTCCTGCAGCTTCATCACTGGCATCTGCTACTATCGAAAATGGCTTTTGAAAGTCAGGTGATTTGAGCACAGGATGGTAGCATAAAATGGCTTCTCAGCTTCTCAAATGCTTCTTGACAAGAATCTGTCCAAACAAACTTTACTCCCTTCTTCAGAAGATTAGTTAGGGGAAGAGCAATATCAGCAAAATTTTTACAAAATTTTCGATAATATCCACACATTCCCAAAAATCTTCTAACAGTCCTCGTACCTGTGGGAATAGGGAACTCAGATATTGCTTGAACTTTTGCCTGAACAGGAGCTTGCTTGCCTTGACCTACGACATAACCAAGATAAGTCACAGTGTCATGGCCAAATTCACTTTTAGCCAAGTTAACCGTAAGGTTAGCCTCAGAAGGTCTTTCAAACAACCTTTCTAACGCAGATATGTGATCTTCCCAAGTATCATTCCCAGTCACTAAGTCGTCAATGCAGGCATCTGTATGTTTTAACCCATGAATCACTGAATTAATCATTCGTTGAATTGTTGCCGGAGCATTTTTCATTCCAAATGGTAAAACATTGTATTCATCCAATCCAGAAGGGGTTACAAAGGCTGAAATCTCCCTTCCTCTATCTGTTAATGGAACACACCAGTACCCTTTTAATAGGTCAATCTTTGTAAGAAATTTTGCCTTTCCCACTCTATCTATGCAATCATCCACCCGAGGAATAGGGTAAGCATCCGACTTTGTTACAGCATTCACTTTCCTGTAATCTGTGCAAAATCTAACAGTTCCATCAGGTTTAGGTACAATAACACAGGGCGAACTCCAATTTGAAGTAGAATGTCAAATAATATCATTTTCCAACATGTATTTTATTTCCTGATCAACAAGTTTACTTTTTTCCACATTCATTCGATATGGGTGTTGTTTGATTGGTTTTGCATCCCCTAACATCGACATCATGGGTAATTATCGATGTTCTGTTTGGAACATCTGGGAACAGGTTTTTAAATTTTAAAATTAATTCTCTCATCTGTTGTTTTCGCAAAACTTGTAAATGGTCCAACTTTGTTTCAAGGTTCTCCAGGATATTTTGGTTTTTTAGTTTCGATGGAACAATATTTGGTCTAAATTGGCCTTCCTCAACATCAACATCAGGCATTCTAGAAACAACCTTTACATCATCCACCAAGGCCACAACTGAATCTCTCTCATAATAAGGCTTTAGCATGTTTACATGACAGAGTTGTGTTTTCTTGCGTCTGTCTGGTGTTTTGATTATATATGTTAAATCAGTCACTTGAGATTCAATAACATAAGGTCCAGAAAAACGAGATTGCAAGGGATTATTTTGGCTAGGGAAAAATACGTACACCTTTTGCCCCACTGCAAATGTCCTAGGACGAGCACGTCTATCAAAATATGTCTTCATTCTTATCTGGCTGGTTTTCAAATTCTCTCTCGCTAGCTGGCAGACTCTCTCCAACCGAGTTTTAAATTTTTGGACATAGTCCAACAGACTCAAGTGTACTTCTTCATTATTCCCATTGCTCTCTTAACAACTCCAAAGGTCCTCTCACCCTATGTCCAAATACAAGCTCAAACGGACTAAGTCCTATTGACTCCTGGATTGAATATCTAAAGGCAAACAAAAGAAAATGAACGCCTTCGTCCCAATCCTTTCTGTTTTCAAAGCAATAAGTCTTCAGCATATTTTTGAGAGTAGAATGAAACCTCTCCAGAGCTCCTTGAGATTCTGGGTGATATGCAGATGATACAATCTGCTTTGCTCCAAGCTCATAGACTATTTGTTGAAAAAAGATTGACATAAAATTACTACCTTGATCAGATTGGATTTCTTTTGACAAACCAAACAAGGTACAAAATTTTAAAAGAGCCTTTGACACCGTCTTGGCCTTAATATTTCTAAGGGGTATTGCCGCTGGAAATCTAGAAGTGGCACACATGATGGTTAACAAATATTGATTTCCAGTCTTAGACTTTGGAGATGGACCAACACAGTCCACACTCACCTTGGAAAAGGGTTCACCAAAAGCAGGAATTGGTTTCAACGGAGCCACAGGGGTTTTTTGATTTGGTTTACCTACCATCTGACATGTGTGACAGGTTCGACAAAACATCACCACATCTTTTCTCAAACCAGGCCAATACAATTGTTTCAAGATCTTCCCTACAGTTTTATTCACACCAAAATGACCACCCAAAGGCATACTATGGGCCAGGTTTAAAATCTCATCCCTATAAACTTTTGGAACAACAACCTGATGAATAACTTCCCATTCCTCATTAACAGGAACATGAGGAGGTCTCCATTTCCTCATAAACACTCCATTTTTGACATAATATCTAATTGGCACTTTTTCAATCTCCTCACATGAGAGTGATTTTTCTTTCAATTCTGTCAACTCAGCGTCCTTTGTCTGTTCCACCATAAAATCCTTCCTCGACAAAGACAAATATTTAAATTCAGGCTCACTATAAGGATGTTGATCCTCCAGTGAAGACAGAAAAGTCTCAGATAAGGCATCATAATTTTCTTCCTGTTTAGGACTGTCACAAGGAACCACTTCAGGCTGCACCGGACTGTCTGTCTTGGCTAATTCTTTAGCTCTAGCTCGAGTCACCACACATGATGGGTAAACATCTGGATCATTTTCAGACTCATCAATCCTTGGTTTGGTCGTTAACCGTACCACAGGAACAATTTCTCCATCTGCAAGGTCATTTCCTAATAACAAAGAAACTCCTTCCACGGGCAAACTAGGTCTTATCCCTATCTCGACTGGTCCTTCTACGAACTTTGACTTTAAAATCACCCTGTGCAAAGGGACAGATATGGTGTCATCTGTAACGCCTCTCACTAGATTTACCTCACCAGTGTCACTTTCTTCACCAAAATTTAAAACACTGTCCAGCAAGAGAGATTGACAAGCCCCAGTATCTCTAAGAATTTTCACTGGCACCTGGGGTGACCCATCATTCAGTGAAACAAAACCCTCTGATACATAAGAACGGAATTCCTTTCTCACCTCCTCCAATTTTTCCGCTTTTACCTTTTGCAAGGACTGATCTTTAACAGCATCTCCTCAACCTTTTTGATTTTTAATTGCCTGAAATCAAGCATTGGGCACAGCTTCCTTTCTTTTCTTCAAAAGGGCACAATTAGATATCACATGGCCAGGTTTCTTACAGTAATAACAAGTACGCTCAACAGGTTTCTCCAGCACTGGCTTCTTTTCATCCTTCCCTTTTTGATTACCTCCCAATTTAATCTCCGGTGTACCTGGATTGTCCTTTTAACTCTTTTGAAAGGTTTTAGGTTGTCCCCATTTGGATTTATGGGTTAAAGCATAATCATCTGCCAACCTAGCAGTTTCTTGTAAAGTTTCCACTCCCTTTTCATTTAAATATGTTGTTAATTCAGCTGGAACACATCTTTTAAAGTCTTCCACTAATATCAATTCTTTCAATTTATCAAAATCCCCATCTACATTTTTAGCCATGTACCATCTTTCAAAACATATTCTCTTTCCATTGGCAAATTCCATATAAGTCTGATCTGCAGATTTCCTCAAGTCTCTAAATTTTTGTCTATAAGCTTCAGGTACCAATTCATAGGCCTTTAACACAGCTTGTTTTACCTTGGTATAATCAGCTGCATCCTCAACAGACAAAGCAGTATAAGCTTTTTGAGCTTTACCTTTAATCACACTCTGTACCATAAGAGCCCGTCCTTTCTTTGGCCAGTTTGAACTCACAGCAACCTTTTGAAAATGTTGGAAATATTGATCAACCTGATCCTCCTCAAAGGGAGGGACTAATCGAACCTCCCTGCTGGCTGAAAAACCATCATCAGAATCAGATTCCAAACTCTTTCTCTTCATTTGTAAATCATGCTTGTCTCTGTTTCTCTTCGCTATCCAGCTCCATCCTCCTCAATTCGATCTGCTTCATTGCTAGATCAGCCTCTATCTTCATCCAAGTTATCTCTCGTTCAGCCTCTAATTTCTTTTGTTCTCGTTCAGCCTCTATCTTTGCCAGCTGCACCTGTGCCTCATAAATTGCTATTTCACTGCCAGGAAACTGTTTTAATTCTTCCTCCTCCAGAACCTCCAACTCCACTGGTTGAAAAGTCACATCAGAAATCACTGGTTTACTCTCAGGAAACTCAACTACATTACTCAACTCAAACACTTCCTTCTCCAAATAATAGTCAACTATCATTCTATGAATAACTGCTTTTCTCATAGACTGCTTTACTTCTGTAAGGTTTAGCTTTGTAGCAATCTTTACCAAATCATCCTTTTTCGCCACCTCCAATCCCTGTATGGTTGCTGACTCCAAAAATGCCTTAATATCCATTGCTGCTGGTTTCCACACACACACAAGCCAATTAAAAAGAATTTATCAGACGTCCCTCAACAATCTTTGGAGTTAATCCCGAACAAATCTCGTCAATCTGGGGAACGATCCCAGGCGACGCTCATTAATCTTTGGATTGGATCCCGGACGAATCTCGTTAACCTTGGGAACTATCCCGGACGAGCCCCCAATTTTGTCACGAACCAGCAACAAAAGAAACACACTGAGCATGATTCTGTGTTAAAAACTATTTTATTAATCACTACTTATGATAATACGTAAAATAGAAGTAAAAATGTTAGTATGTTAGAATTCAAAAATGTTAAACCTTGAACGTTAACCCCAAAACTAAACTCTTCGTGTGTGTGTGTGTGTGTGTGTGTGTGTGTGGCAAAGTCCAAAACTCTCAGTTCAGGAATGGTTCTTAAAGTTCAGTTCCGCAAGCCATGAGGTGAAACATGAGTAGGGGCTTCTTCAACAACCACCGTTGTCAGAAGATAAGACGTAGACGTAGAGAAACAGAGATAGTAAATACGAAATCCAAATGTTCCACGATGGAACCCAAACGACACTCCAGTGTTAACTCGGTAGTGACTTCCTCACCCCGAGAAGCATCCGAATCGTGGTCGTCCTTACACAAATACCTGTTTCCTTCTACAGGTCAGCAACAAAGTGAACTCCACCGGATTACTTACAAATTCCATACATGGATTTCAGTGACAGACACAGTTATTGTTTCTCATCCATCGATAGAGAAAACTAGCAGGCTGGTGTCTCTCTCCCTTCTCTCTCTCTCTCTCCTTCTAATTTCTTCAACAACGTCATTACGTCTTTTATCTTCTATTGACGTAAGTACGCCCCACACACGCACCCCCCCCCCCACACACACACACACTCTCTCTATCTTAAAGGGACTTTCAATGAGTCCGTAACACCTCCCACTTAAAAAGTTTTCCCAAGAAAAATTTTACCGCGCATACAGTTATTAATGTTAATAATTATCATGCTACACAACTACAGACTATCCGATTAGTACAGATAAATGTTTCCCATTTAACATCGGGAAAGACAATCAGCAATCACATTATCTTTGCCTTTAATGTGAGTTATCATGAGATCAAACTCTTGCAAAATTAAACTCCAGTTTAACAGCCTTCTGTTCTTGCTTTTGACTCGGCTCAGAAACACCAATGGGTTATGATCTGTATATACAGTCAATGGTTTCTGAGCGGTGCAAACATATACACTGAAATGTTGCAAGGCTAAAACAAGCGACAGTAATTCTTTCACTATGGTGGAATAATTCTTTTGATGCTCATTAAATTTCTTTGAAAAGTAAGCTACAGGATGGTCAATATCATCAAGGTCACCCTTCTGCAACAACACAGCTCCTGCAGCTTCATCACTGGCATCTGCTACTAACGAAAATGGCTTTTGAAAGTCAGGTGATTTGAGCACAGGATGGTAGCATAAAATGGCTTCTCAGCTTCTCAAATGCTTCTTGACAAGAATCTGTCCAAACAAACTTTACTCCCTTCTTCAGAAGATTAGTTAGGGGAAGAGCAATATCAGCAAAATTTTTACAAAATTTTCGATAATATCCACACATTCCCAAAAATCTTCTAACAGTCCTCGTACCTGTGGGAATAGGGAACTCAGATATTGCTTGAACTTTTGCCTGAACAGGAGCTTGCTTGCCTTGACCTACGACATAACCAAGATAAGTCACAGTGTCATGGCCAAATTCACTTTTAGCCAAGTTAACCGTAAGGTTAGCCTCAGAAGGTCTTTCAAACAACCTTTCTAACGCAGATATGTGATCTTCCCAAGTATCATTCCCAGTCACTAAGTCGTCAATGCAGGCATCTGTATGTTTTAACCCATGAATCACTGAATTAATCATTCGTTGAATTGTTGCCGGAGCATTTTTCATTCCAAATGGTAAAACATTGTATTCATCCAATCCAGAAGGGGTTACAAAGGCTGAAATCTCCCTTCCTCTATCTGTTAATGGAACACACCAGTACCCTTTTAATAGGTCAATCTTTGTAAGAAATTTTGCCTTTCCCACTCTATCTATGCAATCATCCACCCGAGGAATAGGGTAAGCATCCGACTTTGTTACAGCATTCACTTTCCTGTAATCTGTGCAAAATCTAACAGTTCCATCAGGTTTAGGTACAATAACACAGGGCGAACTCCAATTTGAAGTAGAATGTCAAATAATATCATTTTCCAACATGTATTTTATTTCCTGATCAACAAGTTTACTTTTTTCCACATTCATTCGATATGGGTGTTGTTTGATTGGTTTTGCATCCCCTAACATCGACATCATGGGTAATTATCGATGTTCTGTTTGGAACATCTGGGAACAGGTTTTTAAATTTTAAAATTAATTCTCTCATCTGTTGTTTTCGCAAAACTTGTAAATGGTCCAACTTTGTTTCAAGGTTCTCCAGGATATTTTGGTTTTTTAGTTTCGATGGAACAATATTTGGTCTAAATTGGCCTTCCTCAACATCAACATCAGGCATTCTAGAAACAACCTTTACATCATCCACCAAGGCCACAACTGAATCTCTCTCATAATAAGGCTTTAGCATGTTTACATGACAGAGTTGTGTTTTCTTGCGTCTGTCTGGTGTTTTGATTATATATGTTAAATCAGTCACTTGAGATTCAATAACATAAGGTCCAGAAAAACGAGATTGCAAGGGATTATTTTGGCTAGGGAAAAATACGTACACCTTTTGCCCCACTGCAAATGTCCTAGGACGAGCACGTCTATCAAAATATGTCTTCATTCTTATCTGGCTGGTTTTCAAATTCTCTCTCGCTAGCTGGCAGACTCTCTCCAACCGAGTTTTAAATTTTTGGACATAGTCCAACAGACTCAAGTGTACTTCTTCATTATTCCCATTGCTCTCTTAACAACTCCAAAGGTCCTCTCACCCTATGTCCAAATACAAGCTCAAACGGACTAAGTCCTATTGACTCCTGGATTGAATATCTAAAGGCAAACAAAAGAAAATGAACGCCTTCGTCCCAATCCTTTCTGTTTTCAAAGCAATAAGTCTTCAGCATATTTTTGAGAGTAGAATGAAACCTCTCCAGAGCTCCTTGAGATTCTGGGTGATATGCAGATGATACAATCTGCTTTGCTCCAAGCTCATAGACTATTTGTTGAAAAAAGATTGACATAAAATTACTACCTTGATCAGATTGGATTTCTTTTGACAAACCAAACAAGGTACAAAATTTTAAAAGAGCCTTTGACACCGTCTTGGCCTTAATATTTCTAAGGGGTATTGCCGCTGGAAATCTAGAAGTGGCACACATGATGGTTAACAAATATTGATTTCCAGTCTTAGACTTTGGAGATGGACCAACACAGTCCACACTCACCTTGGAAAAGGGTTCACCAAAAGCAGGAATTGGTTTCAACGGAGCCACAGGGGTTTTTTGATTTGGTTTACCTACCATCTGACATGTGTGACAGGTTCGACAAAACATCACCACATCTTTTCTCAAACCAGGCCAATACAATTGTTTCAAGATCTTCCCTACAGTTTTATTCACACCAAAATGACCACCCAAAGGCATACTATGGGCCAGGTTTAAAATCTCATCCCTATAAACTTTTGGAACAACAACCTGATGAATAACTTCCCATTCCTCATTAACAGGAACATGAGGAGGTCTCCATTTCCTCATAAACACTCCATTTTTGACATAATATCCAATTGGCACTTTTTCAATCTCCTCACATGAGAGTGTTTTTTCTTTCAATTCTGTCAACTCAGCGTCCTTTGTCTGTTCCACCATAAAATCCTTCCTCGACAAAGACAAATATTTAAATTCAGGCTCACTATAAGGATGTTGATCCTCCAGTGAAGACAGAAAAGTCTCAGATAAGGCATCATAATTTTCTTCCTGTTTAGGACTGTCACAAGGAACCACTTCAGGCTGCACCGGACTGTCTGTCTTGGCTAATTCTTTAGCTCTAGCTCGAGTCACCGCACATGATGGGTAAACATCTGGATCATTTTCAGACTCATCAATCCTTGGTTTGGTCGTTAACCGTACCACAGGAACAATTTCTCCATCTGCAAGGTCATTTCCTAATAACAAAGAAACTCCTTCCACGGGCAAACTAGGTCTTATCCCTATCTCGACTGGTCCTTCTACGAACTTTGACTTTAAAATCACCCTGTGCAAAGGGACAGATATGGTGTCATCTGTAACGCCTCTCACTAGATTTACCTCACCAGTGTCACTTTCTTCACCAAAATTTAAAACACTGTCCAGCAAGAGAGATTGACAAGCCCCAGTATCTCTAAGAATTTTCACTGGCACCTGGGGTGACCCATCATTCAGTGAAACAAAACCCTCTGATACATAAGAACGGAATTCCTTTCTCACCTCCTCCAATTTTTCCGCTTTTACCTTTTGCAAGGACTGATCTTTAACAGCATCTCCTCAACCTTTTTGATTTTTAATTGCCTGAAATCAAGCATTGGGCACAGCTTCCTTTCTTTTCTTCAAAAGGGCACAATTAGATATCACATGGCCAGGTTTCTTACAGTAATAACAAGTACGCTCAACAGGTTTCTCCAGCACTGGCTTCTTTTCATCCTTCCCTTTTTGATTACCTCCCAATTTAATCTCCGGTGTACCTGGATTGTCCTTTTAACTCTTTTGAAAGGTTTTAGGTTGTCCCCATTTGGATTTATGGGTTAAAGCATAATCATCTGCCAACCTAGCAGTTTCTTGTAAAGTTTCCACTCCCTTTTCATTTAAATATGTTGTTAATTCAGCTGGAACACATCTTTTAAAGTCTTCCACTAATATCAATTCTTTCAATTTATCAAAATCCCCATCTACATTTTTAGCCATGTACCATCTTTCAAAACATATTCTCTTTCCATTGGCAAATTCCATATAAGTCTGATCTGCAGATTTCCTCAAGTCTCTAAATTTTTGTCTATAAGCTTCAGGTACCAATTCATAGGCCTTTAACACAGCTTGTTTTACCTTGGTATAATCAGCTGCATCCTCAACAGACAAAGCAGTATAAGCTTTTTGAGCTTTACCTTTAATCACACTCTGTACCATAAGAGCCCGTCCTATCTTTGGCCAGTTTGAACTCACAGCAACCTTTTGAAAATGTTGGAAATATTGATCAACCTGATCCTCCTCAAAGGGAGGGACTAATCGAACCTCCCTGCTGGCTGAAAAACCATCATCAGAATCAGATTCCAAACTCTTTCTCTTCATTTGTAAATCATGCTGTCTCTGTTTCTCTTCGCTATCCAGCTCCATCCTCCTCAATTCGATCTGCTTCATTGCTAGATCAGCCTCTATCTTCATCCAAGTTATCTCTCGTTCAGCCTCTAATTTCTTTTGTTCTCGTTCAGCCTCTATCTTTGCCAGCTGCACCTGTGCCTCATAAATTGCTATTTCACTGCCAGGAAACTGTTTTAATTCTTCCTCCTCCAGAACCTCCAACTCCACTGGTTGAAAAGTCACATCAGAAATCACTGGTTTACTCTCAGGAAACTCAACTACATTACTCAACTCAAACACTTCCTTCTCCAAATAATAGTCAACTATCATTCTATGAATAACTGCTTTTCTCATAGACTGCTTTACTTCTGTAAGGTTTAGCTTTGTAGCAATCTTTACCAAATCATCCTTTTTCGCCACCTCCAATCCCTGTATGGTTGCTGACTCCAAAAATGCCTTAATATCCATTGCTGCTGGTTTCCACACACACACAAGCCAATTAAAAAGAATTTATCAGACGTCCCTCAACAATCTTTGGAGTTAATCCCGAACAAATCTCGTCAATCTGGGGAACGATCCCAGGCGACGCTCATTAATCTTTGGATTGGATCCCGGACGAATCTCGTTAACCTTGGGAACTATCCCGGACGAGCCCCCAATTTTGTCACGAACCAGCAACAAAAGAAACACACTGAGCATGATTCTGTGTTAAAAACTATTTTATTAATCACTACTTATGATAATACGTAAAATAGAAGTAAAAATGTTAGTATGTTAGAATTCAAAAATGTTAAACCTTGAACGTTAACCCCAAAACTAAACTCTTCGTGTGTGTGTGTGTGTGTGTGTGTGTGTGTGTGTGTGTGTGTGTGTGTGTGTGTGTGTGTGTGTGTGTGTGTGTGGCAAAGTCCAAAACTCTCAGTTCAGGAATGGTTCTTAAAGTTCAGTTCCGCAAGCCATGAGGTGAAACATGAGCAGGGGCTTCTTCAACAACCACCGTTGTCAGAAGATAAGACGTAGACGTAGAGAAACAGAGAGAGTAAATACGAAATCCAAATGTTCCACGATGGAACCCAAACGACACTCCAGTGTTAACTCGGTAGTGACTTCCTCACCCCGAGAAGCATCCGAATAGTGGTCGTCCTTACACAAATACCTGTTTCCTTCTACAGGTCAGCAACAAAGTGAACTCAACCGGATTACTTACAAATTCCATACATGGATTTCAGTGGCAGACACAGTTATTGTTTCTCATCTATCGATAGAGAAAACTAGCAGGCTGGTGTCTCTCTCCCTTCTCTCTCTCTCTCCTTCTTCTAACTTCTTCAACAACGTCATTACGTCCTTTAACTTCTATTGACGTAAGTACGCCCCACACACACACACACACACACACACACACACACACACACACACACACACACACACACACACACACACACAAACACACACACACTCTCTCTCTCTCTATCTTAAGGGGACTTTCACTGAGTCCGTAACATGAGTTATAGGGAGAGGTCGTCTACGCTGGATATTTATTGCTTGGAGCGCACGAGAATGAGGGGAGACCTCATGAGTGGTGTGGAGAAGGCGGAGGATCATCGACCTTTCCGCAGAGCTGGTGAGTCCAAAGCAAGACGGCACAGATACAAGTTACGAAAGGAGATACTTAAAAGAGACCTGAGAGGTTACACCTACACAGAGATAGCAGTGAGGACGTAGAATGAGCTGCTAGTTAAAGTGGACGAGGCGAGTACTATTGCAAACGGTCATTTGGAAACGGAAATGGAGCGGAGGGTCTTGGAGGGTTATGGACCGAACGCTGGCAACTGTGACCTGCAGGGAGGATGTTGTGGTCAGCAAGGACCAGTTGGGCCTAAGGACTTGTTTCCGTGCTGTATCACTCTGACGCTGTCTTTCAATAAAATCATCCAAAGGTTTAGGCGACACGACAATCTATTATGTCATTGGCAACTAAATCACTTGTTATCAGGTTCAAATGGATTTGACCAGAGAAAAAAACAAAATACTGCAAGAATAAAACTGGTATTTGGTGAGAAAGCTAACAGTACCTGACACACTTAGATGGTCAGACTGACCTCCTGGGAGGGAGGGAGAGCAGACATATGATGGTTGAACGTCAGCAGACCAGAGAGGGAGATTCCCTCTGGTCGCAGAGGCGTGTTTCCTAGGCCTAACTTCACTTGTAAGGGGGCGTTGACTGGCTATCTCAGAAGATTACAATATGATTCAGTCAGCATCAAATATGCCGAATGTTTGTCTCAACAGTAATGGAAGGATAATGAACGTCCGATGAAAAGGCATCAGGCAGAACATTTACTATTTAATTTTACCTCTCCTAAAATGTTTCCTCATGTTTTGAGCATTTCTGTTCCATCCCATTATTTTATGTTTATCATATCTCCAGCTGTCCACTTCATGGTTATCATCCAACAGCATCATTTGATGAACCTCACTGATCCTGTCCTTGCTTCAAACACTGCCCTATATTTCAGGTCATTGTTAGTCTCTGCCATACTGCAGAATAAACAAGAGCGGAGGACAGGACTGATTGACCATTCAGATTTTGCGATGGAAGGGAGGGGTTCCGGCGCTCCGTCCCGGGAAAACCTAAACAACCGTATCAAACATGAGAGGTGATTAGTGATGACCAGGGAATGATTCCGGAGCTGTATGTTAAATTCCGCAATTCTCTTCATATCGACCCTGAAAGTGCCGCATCTGAAAACTCTTTCCAGCATTTTCTGTGCTCATGTTCAGATTTGCAGCTTCTGCCGCATTTTGCTTCATCCAGACGTGGGCGTTGTTTTGAGGTTAATCTCTCCAAAGGCAGCACTTTATTTACAGTGCTTAAACTGTTTTTGATCGACATTTGCGCATATTTCAGATCATAATCAACCAGGCATCAGCTGAACTGAATACTTTTCATTCCAGTTTGTCCAGGTCAAGACACAATATTTTACTGAGCATCCGCCTTCTTCTTACATGAACCCAGGAACTGTTTCAGGTTCAATTTACGACTCTCATTTAAGACGCCAAGGAATTAAGTGAATCAATGCCAGTGCTGGTGATGAAGGGCGGATTCAGATGCATCTTCCAGTGAAAATCATTCAACAGTTCCAGCATCATTCTAAACAGCCACGGGAACGGCGTTTAAAATCCACCCCCATTCTGATCCTTCTCCGGCTGTCCCACTTTTGCCCCTTTCTTTCACACCACAGCCCCCTTCACCCATCTTCACCCCCCCCTCCTGATTCCATCCACCCACGTCACACACAGGTCCTCCTCTCCATCTGGTTCCAACTGCCGTTCACCTCTCCCCTCATAGTTCTCACCACCTTTACTTATCCGAATCCAGTCCTGGGAGAGCACTGTGTTCCTGCTTATCTCCCTCCAGCAGCGGTCTCCAACCTTCACCCTCCTCGCCTTGTCCCATCTGTTGTTTTACATTTTTCTCTCTCTTTCTCTGCCTCCGTCTTTCATTCACCTTCCACTGTCTCTCAATTACACCCCCGCTCACCTCCCCTGCCTGGCACTTCCTGCCTGTCACCTTACACCCCCTCCTCAGTCCACCAATCACCCGGGAACCCTTTCTCACCACTCCCCTTCTCCACTTTATACCTGCCATCTCACATCTCCACTCTCAGTCCTGATGCAGTGTTTCGACTCTGAACGTCGACAATTCCTTCACTCCCACAGATGCTGCTCGACCCCCTGAGTTCTCCCAGCAGATTAGTTGTTGCTCCAGATTCCAGCATCTGCAGCCCCTAGTGTGTCCATTATACAATCTGCGTGAGTCGGCAGACACATGACAGGCAGAGTCTAACACTGATACGTGCGAAGTTACTGCTATGACAGGGAAAACAAGAAGAAAGAATATTATTCAATTAATGATAGGTAAGAAAATGTTGATGTACAAAGGGAACTGGGAGGCCATATGTCAGTACCTGAAAGGAAACAGGCAAGCGAAAGAAACAGTTGAAATAAATGTGATGTAGAAAGCCAACCCTCCCTGAAAATAAAGAATTATCCGTTTTAAATATTATTTGCAACGAATTGCAGTTCAGAGAAATCTGCAGACAACTTTAATCACATTGTTAATTAAGTCGGTTTCCGACTGTCTGCGTCAGCTTCCTCTCCCCGGATGCAAGAATTTTTCATTGGCTGTTGTTCGCTTTGTGATGTGTGATTTGTTGCAAACGGAGCCTTTGCTGTCGCCAGTCTCTAAGTATCTTCCTGTCCTGTCTAACTTCTACGTGAGCCACATTTCGCAATGTGCATTTTTGGTGCCACTCAAAGCACCATTCCCCTGCTGCACTTCGGTGAGAGTGTCTGCATTTCTTTCAGGGTTCGCCGACCCTGAGCTTAAGTGTGGCAGCCTCTGAGATGGCAGGCAGCTGCTTCTGAAATTATTTTCGCCTGCCTCTCTCCTTGTGTGTGCATGGCTGTGTTTGCAATCCTTCCTGGCTGAATCTGTGCGAGTGTACCTATCTCTGAAACTGAGTGTACGTCCTCCTGTCTGTGAGTGTACTTGTCCCTCGCTTTGTGTAAGCATGCGCCTGCCCCGTCTCTTGAGCGGATCTTTCACTGAGTCCAACTGCAGCTGAATTTGGATCCATCACCAGTTTGATTCTGTCTGTTGCCGTGCCCGTCTCTTTCTCTGAGAGTTCCCACCTGTCTGTGAGTGTGACTGCTTCTGTCTGTTTATCAGTCTTTGTGTGTGGGTGAACCTGCTTCTCTGCGAGAGTATTCTTGTACAGTTAATGAATGTCCCTGGCTCTATACACTGGTGTGTCTGCCTGTATGTATTTGTGTGACTGTGCATCTCCTGTTGTTTCTGAATGTTCCTGCATGTCCTTCTCGTTTGACCATGCTGTTAAATGTGACAGTCACTAATATTCAGTGCACCTGCCTCTGAAATTTGTTTGTGCTGCATCACTCTGTACCTGGGACTATCCATGTTCATAATATGGTCTGGTTTTCTCTGCCTTTGTGCACCTGCCTCTGTCCTTGTGTCTGGATTTCTCTGTATGTGGGTGTACTTGTCCCTCTTTCTGTCTGATCCTTCTTCTCTCTGCCTCTCTCTCTCTCTCTCTCTCTCTCTCTCTCTCTCTCTCTCACGAACACTCTCTCTTTCATTCTGTCAATCTTGCATACCTATCTTTTCACGATTATGTGACAATCTCTGCAGGTGCTTCAATATTCCACTTCACTTGGGGGCACCTGGTCTTCTCTCTAAATGTTTCTATTTCACCGCTTATGTTCCGTTCCTTGACTATATGCCAACCTCAGTCTCTGTGTATGTGTGCCTACCGGTCTGTGTGTGATTTTCATTTCCATTCATGATGTGTACCAGTCAATTTTTTTGAATTTCTTCACCTGGCTGTGAGGGTGCAAGCCTCTCTTTTCACTCTGCCTGTGTGTGTGGATCTAAATCAATCTCTGTATGGGGGTTACAGTGTTTTTATGTTTTGGAGAATCACAAACAGCGGCTGAAATAGTCCTCGACAGAGGCAGAAACATCCACAGATGAAGCAACATCCACAGAAATCACACACACACGCACACACACACACACTGACACACACACACACACGCACACACACACAAACACACACAGAAACACCCAGTAGGCCTGCCAGCCTCTTACTGGTTTTGTGTGTTGTGTGTGTGTGTGTGTGTGTGTGTGTGTGTGTGTGTGTGTGTGTGTGTGTGTTTGATTTGATTGTGGACCTGCATGGTCTGTCGTTATTCCTGCCTCTCTCTGGAACCATTCCAGAGTTTGCCTGCCTCTGTCCGTCAGTACGTGCCTCAGTAGCTGTGCGTTCCTGCCACTTCTCTTGCTCTCTGTCACTATGCCCAGCGCTCTATGTTTCCCCACTCGAGCTTTGTTCGTGCGAGTTTGGCAGGGCACCTATCACTTTCTTTATTCACGCACAGCCCTGTTATGCATGTGCACCAGTCTCTGTACATGTGTGTCCCGGACTCTCTCGGTGAGTGTTCTTGAACAAGTCTTGGAGGGTCCTGCCTGCATCTGCTAGTGTGACTGCCTGTGTGTAGTTGTCCCTGCCTCTGACTCTGTGTCTTTCTGAGTAATACCACCCTTTGCCTCTGAATGTTCCAGCCCCCACCTCTGAGCATTCATGCCCATGTCACTGAATGTTCCAGCCTCCACCTCAGACTGCTCCCACCCGTGCCTCTAAGATTTTATCTGTGTAACATAAAACAAACTGCTCGAGAAACGAAACCAGCCGAGCAACATTTGTGGGGGCAGAGGGGTGCTTGATGTTTCAGGTCCAGACCCTGCATTGACTGAGATCCTGATGCAGGTTCTTGACCCAATACATTCTCCATCAGTTTTGCTTCTTGCTCCACTTCCCAGTGTCTGCAATTTCTTGTGTCCCTCTTGAACTTTAAACATTGGGGAATGAAGGCACCTGTCCCGTCTGCCTATTTATTCACGTGCTGCTGTCTACAGGGGCAAATGGACAAGTACACCAAGCCCTCTGTTCCTCAGTACTACTCAGGTCCCACCCTTCACTGTTTATACCCTATACGACTTGCTCCGCAAAAGGCATCCTGCCAGATGTTTCATGAATAATTTCCAGCTGTCGTTACTCTGCCAATCGCAGCTAACATGTCAATATTGATCTGTTGGTTAACGTTGTCCTCCACACTGACAACACCTGTGTGTGTGTGTGTGTGTGTGTGTGTGTGTGTGTGTGTGTGTGTGTGTTTGTGTGTGTGTGTGATTGTACCTTGATTTGCTGCTGTGCGTACCTGCCTCTGTGGTTTTGCCTGCGTTCACCTGTCTCTGTCCGTTATTGCCTCTCCACCCCCTTTCCCTCTCTCATTGTATCTGCCTCACTGTTTGTGAATTTTTGCTGTATGTCTGTGTGCTGACCAGAGGGTGTGGATGATTTTTTTCTGAGTACACATGCCTGACAGGATATGTTTGCGTACCTGTCTCTTTTCCTGTGTTAAACTACTTCTGTATTTGATTTTTCTGCCCCTATATGTGAGTGTCTCTGCATCTGTCTGTGAGTGTTCCTGCAGAAACCTGATAGCTACCTGTCCAAATGTGTATTTGCGTCTGCACCAGACAGTGTGTGCATCGGCATCTCCTTGTCTATATCCCAGCATGTGTCACTCAGTGTGCCTGACAACACCTGCATGTGCTCCAGGCTCTGACATAGAATGTGCCTGTCCATGAACTTTCGCAGTTATCTGCATTCACAAGTAACTCTGTCTGTGTGGGTTTGAATGTTCATGCCTCTGTCTGTGTGGGTGCTTGCTCTGCCCTGACCCTGTGTGTGTCCTTTTCCATCACTGTGTGTGTTGCATCTGCTTGTCTTCACTCTCTCCCTTTCTTGTGCCGAACTGTTCATGATCCCCCTGTTTGTAAGTGACCCTGCCTCTGTCAGTGTTGTCCCTGCCCCTGTCGGGGAGTGTCCCTGTCTCTGTCAGTCAGTGACCCCGTCTCTGTGTCCATGCCTCTCCGTTTGTGTTCTATTTGTCCCTGACTTCCTGAGTGCCTGCAACTACTTGCCTTTCTCTCTTTCCCTGTCTTGTGTCTGCCTGTGTATGGTTGCCTGTCAGTGAATGCCCCAGTCTGTGGGTTTTCGTTGCACTCCGTGTTCCTGGCTTTGTCCGTGAGTGTGCCTGCCTCTGCCTCACGTGTCCCTCCCTCTGTTAGTATGTATTCCTGCCTTCGTCACTGAGCGTCACTGCCTCTGTCTGTGACTAGCCTTGCCTTTGGATTGGTGCTCACGTGCTTCAGCGGTGATACGTCCTACATGATGTCTGCCCACCTCTCATCTCGATATTCCTGTGAACATCAGTCAGTCAGTGAATTAGTGTCCACCACAGTCCTTGTGCGAAGGTACTTGCCTCTCCTTAGAACTATGTCTGTCTGTTCCTGTGACTGCCTGTCTCTGTGGCTGTTTGTATGAATGTGTCGTCAAGTTTTCCAGCTTGTGAATGTGACAGTACCTCTCTCTGGGCCTGGATCCCTGTGCAGTCTGTGTCCTGCACTTTGAATGCCTCAGTCTGTCTCTATGATTTAGTATGGCTGTCTTTCTCTTTCCGTGTGCCTGGCTCTATCTGCCCTGTGACTTACCCTGCTGATATGCTCCTTTGTCTTTCATAGGTTGTTTCCCCATCCGATGCTCCAGCTGGTGTCCCTTCTCCGACAGACAACTAAAGCTCAGGGTCGCCCATGCGGACGATATTTCTGATACCGAAGAACGGTCGCTCTCGTGAAACGCAGCCTGGCCACTGATGTCAAAGGTGCCAACCATCCGTCGGTCGAGAAATGCCGCTCGAGAACGGCGAAATTCTTTCCAGTGGCACTGGCGGCGCGCGGCGGTGGAGATTGAAGGATGGAGCGAGGTCATGAGGGAGAGGTGACATTCCCAGACACGGTTCCCGCTCCGGGGAACGGCTGCTGCTCACGGTGTTCGGCGAGGGCACGGGGAAGTGCGCAGGTGTTATATCCCTTCGATGACCATGTGCTCAAGCGCAGCGATTACCCTCTGTTGCTCTCTGGGAGATGTCGTTTGGATGGGTGCAGGTTTGAAGAGGGAGACGCTGAGAGCTTGGAGACAGGAATGTGTCACATTGTGGAAGAATTTTCCAACAGCTCAGGATCACAAATTGCATCACAGTCCATGAACTATTGTTTAGATAATAAACTGTAGTCACTGTGCAGGAAGTGGAAGTCAAAATACGCAAAAGGCAACTTTGTGAGAATAACGCAGATTATGATGGCTATGGTTGTGAGGTCAACATAGGACTTGAAGACAAAGGAGGGCTTCCGGCATCAACATGCCCATAGACCAGGGGCAGTCGCCAAAGGAATGTCTCATCGACAGAGCTTCTCTCTCCCAGTACTGTGTCTCGGTCAGTGCGTTACTCCCTCAGCCCTACCGTTCAGTCAGTTCATGAATCCCCCAGCACCATCTCTCCGACAGTGCAGTACTCATTTATCGTAGGCCCTCCAGCTGTGCAGTTACCCTCAGTTCTGACACTGCGGGACTTTGGCCGGACTGGAACTCTGACAGTGAGCGCTGCCTCGGCAGAGATCTTCAGACGCTGCTTCTAGATTGGTCCAATGAAAATGGTGACAAAGATTAAAAGCGCTCATTTCAATATTAAAGGAAATATGTTTATAATCTTTATGTCGAATATTTGTAGAGATAAAAATATTTTTATCAATAAAAATACTTCCGTATAACCTGTTCCTAATTAGCATATGAGAGATACTTCAGAAGGTTTAAAGTAAATCCACTTTGAATACTTACCTTGTCACAATTTCTTTCATAATACATCACAAATTTTGGCTGAGAAATCCCAGGTCGACGGTGTCCCGTCTGTGGGAGAGAGAGAGGAGGAAACAATCTGGGCTACCGCCTCCTTCTGACGATTCCCTACAGCTAACGGCATGAACTTCCCTTCTTCACTCCCTCCACTGTGAAGGACGCTCACTTTCTTGAAGGGAACCTGACCTGTTGGTTTCGGAACGGCCCATACCTGCTGGAAGCAGGCAAGCTCCCTTCCCAACATCTCCAAACAAACCTACTGAAAACACTGAAGAGAAATGCCGCACAGACCTTGGTGTTTTGTCTCAATTGGCCCAGGCAGTTGAGGCGTGTCCTTTTTCACTCACTCACTGGGATCTTTCCATTTCCCAAGAACCCTCTTCTTTGCCGAACGTTTGCTCCCTGTCGATCTATAAACACTCCACCGTTCTGGTGAAAATGTGGACTTTGAAAATGCTGCGCATGTGCAGCGGGCCAGGCAGCGGCTTTCATCGGCTTTCAAAAGGGAGATGAACAATGTAAATTAAGTAGATGAAGGAAAGGCTGTGGATGTTGTCTACACGGACTTTAGTAAGGCCTTTGACAATGTCCCACATGGGAGGTTAGTTTAGAAGGTTCAGACAGAAGGTATCTATGGAAGACTGTAAACTTGATTCTAAATTGGCTGTGTGGGAGAAGACAGAGTGGATGATTGTTTCTCAGACTGGAGCCCTGTGACCAGCGGTGTTCCTCAGGGATCTGAGCTGGGGCCATTGTTGTTTGTTGTCTATATCAATGTTCTAGATGATAATATTGTAAATTGGATGAGCAAGTTTGTTGATGATACCAGGAATGGAGCCGAACAGCACAGCGAATATAGCTTTAAAAGTTTGCAGAGGGATCTGACTCAACTGGAAGAATGGGTCAGAAAACGGCAGATGGAATTAAATGCAGACAAGTGTGAGGTGTTGCATTTTGTAAGGACAAATCAAGGTAGGATATACACAGTAAATGGTAGGGCACTGAGGAGTGCAGAGGAACAAGGGGATCTGGGAGTTCAGATACATAATTCCCTGAAAGTGGCGTCGCGGGTAGACAGGGTTGTAAAGAAAGCTTTTGGTATCCTGGCATTGATAAATCAAAGTATTGAGTATCAGAGTTGGGATGTTATGGTGAGTTTGTAAAAGACATTGGTGAGGCCAAATTTGGAGTATTGTGTGCAGTTCTTGTAATCTAACTCTAGAAACCATATTTGTAATATTGAAAGAGTGCAGAGGAGATTTACTAGAATGTTGCCGGATCTTCAGGAGTTGAATTACAGGGAAAGACTGAACATGTTAGGACTTTATTCCTTGGAGTGAAGATGAATGAGGGGAGATTTGATAGAAGTTTCCAAAATTATGAGAGGTATAGACAGAGTTATTGCGAGTAGGCTCTTTCCGCCTAGATTAGGACCGAAAAGTCCCAGAAGACATGGCTTCAGGGTGAAAGCAGAAAGGTTTAGGGGGAACATTGCAGGGAACTTCTTCACTCAGGGAGTGGTGGGAGTGTAGAACAGTCTGCCATCTGATGTAGTAAATGCGGGCTCACTCGAGTGTTAAGAATAAATTGGAGAGATACATGTACGGGAGAGGTCTGGAGGGTTATGGACTCGGTGCAGGTCAATGGGTCTCGCAGAATAACGTTTCGGCACAGACTAGAAGGGCAGATTGGCCTGTATTATGTTCTGTAGTGTTCTCTGGTTCCATGGTAAAGGTGGAGCGAACGCAGAATGTGCTGGAACTTCAGCTGCTTCTTTCCAACGACGCTGCTATACCTGCTGAGTGTTTCTAGTATCTTCTGCGCATCTGCCAGTTGTCAGCCGGAGCCGTGTCCAGTGAAGCAGAAATTACGGAAAGGACCACTAAGCGAGATCGCCGCACTATTGTTGTGACAAAACCGACACAACGGTTGTGACCCCGACGTGATTCGAACCTGCAGCCTATGATCTGGAGTCAGACGCGCTACCGTTGCACCACGAGGTCTTACGGAAGTCTTTGCGTCATGGAAGAAATGCCGATGATCCCTCGAAGTGGTTGGATAGGCAGCTGCCAGAGAGCATTGATAATTGCACAGCATTCTCGCTCTGTCACGCAGGCGCTGCCGGCGGAGCGCTGCCGATCCCTGGCTGAGGCGTACCATGGGAGCCGCTTTCTCTTCATTTATCCAGTCAAACCCTACACGGCGGACACACAATATCCTGACCGTCTGTCTCAGTTTTTATCTTCGTTAGGTAATTTGAGTGAATCTATTGGTGGGTGAGCATTTGGGGGACAGTGACCATTGCGCCATAACCTTTAAAATTGTCATGGACAGGGACAGGTGCAGAGAGGACAAGAGGATTTTCAGTTGGGGAAGGGCGAACTACGAGGCTATAAGGAGAGAACTTGGGAGTGTAAATTGGGATGTCCTTTTTGAAGGAAAATGTACCATGGGGATGTGGTCGATATTCAGGGATCTTATGCAGGGTGTTAGGGATAAATATGTCCCACTGAGGCAGAGAAGGAATGGCAGGGTGAAGGAACCGTGGGTGACGAGAGAGGTGGAACGACTTGTTATGGAGAAGAAGGTAGCATACGTGAGGTATAAGCAGCAAGGTTCAGACAGGGCCCGTGAGGAATATAGGGTAGCGAGGAAGGAAGTTAAGAAAGGGCTGAGGAGAGCTAGAAGGGGAAATGAAAAGGCTTTGGCTAGTAGGGTTAAGGAAAATCCCAAGGCCTTTTTCAAGTACGTGAAGGGTAGGAGGACGGCTAGGGTGAAGGTAGGTCCGATTAAGGAAAAAGGTGGGAGAATTTGCCTGGAGGCGGAGGAAGTGGGAGAAGTTCTGAATGAGTACGTCTCTTCGGTATTCACCAGGGAGAGGGGTCTTGATGATGTGGAAGGGAGTGCTGGTAGGGGTAATGTTCTCGGGGTTGTTGATATCAAGAGAGAGGATGTGTTGAAGTTGTTAAATAATATTAAGACAGGTAAATCTCCGGGGCCTGAAGGGATTTTCCCCAGGCTGCTTCGAGAGGCTAGGGAGGAGATTGCTGAACCGCTGGTAAGGATCTTTCAGTCCTCGTTGTCTACGGGGGTGGTGCCGGAGGATTAGAGGGTTGCGAATGTGGTCCCCTTGTTCAAAAGAGGTAATAGGGATAGTCCAGGGAATTATAGACCGGTGAGTCTCACGTCTGTGGTGGGTAAGCTGTTAGAAAGGATTCTAAGGGATAGGATTTATGAACACCTTGAGAATCACGGACTGATTAGGGACAGCCAGCATGGCTTTGTGAAGGGAAGATCTTGCCTCACAAACCTGATAGAGTTATTTGAGGAGGTAACCAGGGAGATTGATGAGGGCAGTGTGGTGGATGTGGTTTACATGGATTTTAGTAAGGCGTTTGATAAGGTTCCTAATGGTAGTCTTCTTCAGAAGGTCAGAGGCCAAGGGATCCAAGGAAGCTTGGCTGTGTGGATTAGAAATTGGCTTGCATGTAGAAAGCAGAGGGTTGTGGTGGAAGGAGTGTCCTCGGATTGGAAGGCAGTGACCAGTGGTGTCCCTCAGGGTTCGGTTCTGGGACCTCTACTTTTGGTGATATTTATAGATGACTTAGATGAGGGGGTGGAGGGCTGGGTTAGTAAGTTTGCGGACGACACTCAGATCGGCGGTGTTGTGGATAGTGTGGAGGGCTGTCGGAGCTTACAGAGGGATATTGATAGGATGCAGAGCTGGGCTGACAAGTAGCAGATGTAGTTCAATCCGGAGAAGTGTGAGGTGGTACACTTTGGAAGGACAAACTCCAGGGCAGGGTACTGGATAAACGGCAAGGTACTTGGCAGTGTGGAGAAGCAGAGGGATCTGGGGGTTCATATTCACAGTAAATTGAAAGTTGCCTCACTGGTGGAAAGAGCAGTTAAGAAGGCCAATGGGAGGTTGGCTTTCATAAATCGCGGGATTGAGTTTAAGAGCCGCGAGGTTATGATGCAGCTATACAAAACTCCAGTTAGGCCACACTTAGAGTACTGTGTTCAGTTCTGGTCGCCTCATTATAGGAAGGATGTGGAGGCATTAGAGAGGGTGCAGAGGAGATTTACCAGGATGCTGCCTGGATTGGAGAGTATTGAATACGAGGAGAGGCGTAAGGTGCTAGGGCTTTATTCACTGGAAAGGAGGAGGATGAGAGGAGACATGATAGAGGTATATAAAATATTGAGAGGAATAGATAGAGGAGACAGTCAGCGCCTCCTTCCCAGGGCACCAATGTTCAAGACGAGAGGTCATGGCTTTAAGGTTATGGGTGGGAGGTTCAGGGGAGATGTCAGAGGGAGGTTTTTTCACCCAAAGAGTGGTTGGTGCATGGAATGCACTGCCTGGGGTGGTGGTGGAGGCAGATACATTGAACAGGTTCAAGAGCTTGTTGGACAGGCTTATGGAGGAAAGTGAGATAGAGGGATATGCGGGAGGAAGGGGTTAGGTACTGTGAGGGTGGTCTGATGGACGGCACAACACGGTGGGCCGAAGGGCCTGTTTTGTGCTGTATGGTTCTATGATACTCGGGGCTCTGGTTCACAGGGTGGCTGCTGTTAATATATCCCGGGCGCAGCTTCCAGAACTTCAGCTGCTGGCCTCCTGTGTTTAAGCTGACTCCCACCTCGTGCTGAGAATGTATTTTAAGTGTCGCACTGCTCTAATCCGCTCTTTCATGGGACCGTCAACACTAGCGCCGGATTCGGTGGTGCGGTGGTGAGTAAATTGGCCAGAAATTGACTGCCTGAAAACCCTGGAAACACGTTGAACCCTTGCCCCAGATTCTGCTTCAGCGCCCAACCGACCGATTTCCTTCATTTACGTCCTGTCATTTCCTGGTCAACGTCCTGTTGGTTTTTCTGTTCCTCGTGAACTGGTGTTCCTCTGCTCATCAGTTTCAGTAGTGCAGGGGTTATCACGTTCGCCTCACACGCCAAATGTCCCCAGTTCGACTCTGGGAAGGAAAATTATCTTGGCTCCTGCTCCAGTATTTATTTCAGGGAAGTGAGTTTCCCATCATTTCCCATTCACGTTGACAATTAATGCCCGAATGTCTTGCTGCAAAAACATTGAATAATCTTGCAGTTTGCGGACACCCGATCATACTTCTGTGCCGGCGGCCGGATGAAGGACAGCACCAGTTTAGCACCCAGAATCTGGAATGAAACTCAATCATTCCATCGTGTTCTCCACGTGTCTGAATCTCTCGCCACTTCTCCTTCTAGCTATTCTACTCTTCATCGGTCTGTCTCCCTCTCCGTTTCTTTCTCTTACTCTCCTAACTGGACGCCATTATCGTTAATTTATCTGCCTTTCTGTTTCTTCTTTGCCTCTCTCACACAGAAAGGAACTCTCCAGACCATACATGGACTGTGAAATATGTGGTGCAGTTCAAACCCCTGGCCGTGATTTATCGGGAGGAACTTTCAATTGCGGCGAGTTTACCAGAGATGTTGGGGTCAGCTGAACTCTCCCAGTGGATTCAATCTTTTATTGACAGCGGGAACAATGTTTTTTTTCGATATTTTAGCCGTCAGTCTCATGAGCCAAAACCAGGCAGTGATCAGGGAGAGTGCGTTGAACATTGGGCTGTTCGGATCTGTTGCTGCGGGCCCTGAAAAGCGGCAGAAGCGTTTCTGTAGTGTAGTGGTTATCACGTTCGCTTAACACGCGAAAGGTCCCTAGTTCGAAACCAGGCAGAAACATTCTGAAATATTTTGGTTGAAATCAAGTTACGAGAAAAGGAGCACAACCGGACGTTTATTCATATAAATGCAGCTTTTGCTCCTTCCAAACTCAGAGCAGTCCCTCATCTCCTGGCCGCCGTTTCACTGCACGCATCCTGAACCATTACCGTATCCCACGTTATACTGAACATTGGAACGCCGTTCCCTTCGATCTGCCGCCCTTATTTTACCAGGTGTAAGCAGCTGAACGGCAACGGTTCACATTGGGCGTCGGAAGTGCGCCTGTTGGACACTACCCTGTATCGAGAACCGTTCCATGCCCGATCGGAAGTCAGGGTGAATTAGTTTTCATGTGTTCCATGTCCTTCGCTTTTCTGACTTGCTTTCAGTGTGACTTTATCAGAGGAAGAGTCTCTCCGGAGATGCTGCTGTTGTGCTGAGTTTGCAACATGTTACGGATCAGAATGTTCTCCTGTCCCCACAGCGGCTTCCTAATTTAACAGCCTCAGAACAGCCACGAGAGCACAACTTCCTGTTTCCCACTCACTCTCTGACTCGCTCTATGATTTCATACAGACGGAAATTCGAATAGTAAAATGCTTCTTGTGCTGCGGCCGTTCCTTCACCCGCTGGAATCAGGTGGTCTCTAAACTCCATCTTTATTTGTTCCTGATGAGGCCTTACACTGACAAGGTGGCCGGAATGAATAGTACTGAGAATTTGCATGAGAGACAGTCAACAGAGTGATCTGCCGGCAGTAAACTCAGAGACAGCGCCGGACTATCCGAGAGTTGTGGAGAGTCATCCTGAAGAGACAAGTGGGGCCCAGAATAACGGGGATCTTTGTATTTCCCTGCTTTATATGCCCACTACTGTGTGGATTCCCCTACTGAAAGGAGGTCGGATGATCGGTCAGTGTTCACTGCCCGGGCAGCAGATGTTTTCTTTCAGTGACATGCAGAAGATTTCTGGCTGCAGTGACTGGGCTTCCAGCACCTTCTGTTGCAACGAATTCCATGGATGCGCCACCCTCTGGCTGAAGATATTCCGACTTCAGTTTTAAAGGGACGTCCCTTCATTCTGATCCTGTGCCCTCGGATCCTGCACTCTCCCACTGATGAAAACGTCCTCTTCTCATCCACTCTATCAACGCCTTTCAGTATTCGGTAGACTTCAGTGCGATGCTCCTCGTCCAGCTTAACTCCACTGAGTAAGGCCCAGAGACATCAAACACTCCTCATATGTTAAGCCCTGCATTGCTTAGATCATTCTTGTAAACCTCCTCCGTGCACCCTCCAGGGCTAGCACACCCTTCCTTCCATACTGGGCCCAAAATTGGTCACAATATTCCAAATGCCATCGGAACACCACCTTCGATAACCTCAGCAGTACATCCTTGCTTTTATATTCTCGTCCTCTCGAAATGAATCAAAGTATTGCATTTGCCTTCTTTACTACCGACACAACCTGCAAGTTAACTTTGAAGGAATGAGAAACGGAAGGCCCTTTGCACCTCTGATGTCTGAATTCTCTCACCTTTTGGAAAATATTCCCCACCTTTATTCTTCCAACCGAAGTGCATAACACAACACTTCCCTGTGCTGTATTCCATCTGCACTTCTTTGCTTACTCTCCTTTTGCAAGTCCTTTTTCAGACTTCGTGCCTCTGCGACATACCGGTATCTCTATCTGTCTTGATATTGTCGGCAAACTTGGCCACAATGGCAGTAGTTGCTTCATCCAGATTACATATGTTTAAAGTGTTTTTTTTATAGTCACATTGGCCCCTGCGGAACTTTAATCGTCACCAACAATTATCCTGAACGTGACCCTTTTCCCCCACTCTCTGACTTCTGCGTGACAGCCAATCTTCTGTCCATACATGTAATGAGAAATGTGACGCGATGCGCTTTAACAGAAGAAGAAAGATGGAAAATATGAACTGCAGAGCACAGAACTTTGACCGGCGGTCTCATGATCTTCAACATGTCTCTGCAGGCTGGAATTGGAATCTCATCTGGATTGAAGATTTCATTGGCCGGGAGAAGGAAGGTTGAGGCTGACCCAGACAACGAATTTAGCAAAGGAAGAAGTACCGGAAGCAGTGACAGTTTGTCTGGGGAAGGTTGGAAAACTTCATTAAAGCTCGATCTTATGGACAGGGTGTCGTTTATATTTCAATATACAACAAGGCACAAAGGAAAAGCGTTTCAACCATAGAATTAACTGTCGCCAATATTAAATCGACTAAATGCTTACAAATCTGCAAGAAAAGATTAGATCGGCCTTGGGATTAGGAATGATTTATAATTCGTTCAAAGATGATCAAAACACGTAAATGGAAATACAATATCATGTAAATAATCGTGTGGTGCACAGGAGAAGATCATATCATTTAACGAGACGTAAGAACAGACGAGGTTAAGGCGACATACTTCTAACACAATTTTGCTTTCTACACGCGGTTTCGAATCCCAGAATCGTCGTGAGCTGCTGGTCAGTGTAATGGGGTGTTGTTAACGTTTTTTTATGAAAAGAATTCGGAGACTCCATTATTATGCCTGTCACGCAAGTTGTTGTGAGTTTTGTTTTACGAAGAAAAAAGTCCGTAATTAGAGTTTCTTACTCCACGTCCAGTCTGGGAGAGATATTTATCATCTTTTGGATCTCCACATGCCCCAAATTCAACTGCGCGTCAGGACAGTACGTTCCAAAGGGAAACAAAGTCAAAAAATCCTTTTACTCAAGCGTTTTGACTTCTCAGCCAGAGTATACTGCAGATATTCAATCGTTTGATGTCTTCCAGAGTCATAGAAATATGGAGTCGGCGAAAGTGGGAGTCATCAGCGAATGGATGGGGTGAAGTTCTAACCCTGACAATGAATATAGTGGTGGGGCCGGAAGGCCGAATTACTTCCCGGATCAATGGTTCTTGCATTGTGGTTGTTCTCATTTGTTCACATCAAATGACTTCGGACCGTCTCCACCTTTTTTGAATTCAGATCCTCAGTTGGGACGTGATTACTTTGGAGGAACTTGCCCACTTTTTTTGCATCAACGTTGTCTGTCCGGATGTTGTTTCTGAAACCACAAGTGTTGCAAGAAAATCGAAATGGGTGATGGATCTAATGAGCCCCAACGAGCGACCGAGGTGCTCGATGTGAATATGCAGGATCCGTGACCATAACATTGGATAATAATTGGAAAATAATCATGTGAAGGAATAGAAGGTTGAAAATTGGAAATCCTTATTGTTACGCGACGGGGACTCGCCCAACACGAGCAACACTGGAAGGAAGCGATCAGAACACCGGTCGAACTGCTTTGACGCACCTGAACTATTTAATGGTCCAACCTCTACCGACATCGGGGCCGGAAAATTTCAGAGATTCGTCAAATTCTCATTTATGTCTAATTTCAAACAGCATCTCTCATTTGGTGACAGAGTAACAGTGGGCGATTTACAAGGATTTTAAATTAGGAATAAGTGAATGAGAGGAAATAACGAGGTAATTATGGAATCTCGGACACTTGCGACGTGTTCTTTCTCGGAGTGTTGGGAACCTGGGCTCTGAGTACATCATCGTCATAACACCGGTTATGTAATTGAGGGAAAGCATGTGGTGCTTCAGACAACCCACAGAGAAGGGAAGATGATGTCTACCTCAAGTAGTCCGCTCCAAATACATTTAGTTTGCACCCTGAAACAGCTCACTCCAGGCATCTCACTGAGTCAGCATGACCACATTTTGTCTGTCAGCGGGAAGAGCAGAGACAGGCCACGCGATCCTTCGCACTTCTGAGCCGCGATGAAAACCGCGCCCGTCTGCGAATTCTCGTCGTTCTGTCGCGAACACATCCTAATTGTTGAAACAATTCAAACAGGGCAACTTTCTGTGCTGGAAAAATGCGTCGCATCTTCTTCTCAATTTCTGGCAGGCACCGCCCCAGCATCATTCCTGAGGTTTTTCCTCGGGTCCTGAAAAAAATGGACTGTGTGGCGGAATGGGTAAGGCGTCTGACTTCGGTGTTTCATGTGACGCCATCAGGAGTTTACAGGTTCAAGTCCTGCAACGATCGTTTCACCGACCTCAAGTGTTTGCATCTATTCTGTCTCTCTTGAAAATGGCAGCAAGAATTTTGGGCAGCTGTTGTAAGCCCTTATGGGAAGGCCGAGTATCACGTGCTTTTCAGAAACTGGAGCACAAAAGAAATCAACAGTGTTTCCGCCCAAGATTGAACTGGGGAACTTCCGCGTGTAAAGCGAACGTGATAACCACTGCACCACAAAAACCACGTGAGGCTGCCAACACTTCATATTCTTTGCCACGCTGCTGAGCACTGACAGAGTCTGTTGTATCCCCTTGAATTACAACCTCCTATGTCCCAAGCAACAAGCACAAAGTCTGGCCAATCAGTCTTCTCCTCTCAATCGGGGAATGTGCACGGTTCCGTACCAATAACGCAGGGAAATACAAGACCTCTGTCAATCTGGCTTCCATCAGTCTCCTCAAGATGACCCTCCACACCTCGCGAGTAACTTAGCTGGGTCTCTGGGATTTCTCTCCACAGATCAGCGCGTCGCCAGTCTCAGACAATCTCTTCAATTCTCCCTACCTCAGCAAGGAAGTTAATCGGAAGAAGTTACTGAAACATGTGATGGATAAATTTGCAGACTACATGGATAGCAGTAGGAGGGGCTACGCGTGAGTTATTGGGGCTTCTTTGTAGTTGTCGACTCAGGTGAACATTCACACTGATCTTTCATTAATCCCATTTTATTTTCCACGTTCCATTCCATTTCTTCCAGACTCAGGCACTCACCTGCAAACCAGAAGCATTATACAGTGGATAATTAAATTACCTGTGGCAAAATGAAAATTTTATTCGTAATGATACATTTCGTAATGTAAGTCAGCTTCCAATCGGGGAACAGAAAACTGTGCATGTGGCACCAGCACCGTATCTGTCAGTTCTAAACCACCATTCAATACCCACAGATTCAAAACGGAAACTTGTTGCAAAATTCAACATGTCATCAGGATGGACAGAGAGGTCTTCTCTTTAACGGAGACCTCGTGAAGCAAACAATCACATGGGACAAGTGAGAACTGATTTTTATTTCTGTACAGGAATGGCATCTTTCCCACTGCAGGTTTCTGACTTTCAATGTGAAAAATAATAATAGTGTTACCTAATTGCAGATCGCCCGTCGCTCAGATGATCCACTTCTTCGGTGCGCTGACCTTGTGTTGCATGGACAGCGGTACTATCCTGGAGAAGTCGGCGAGTCCAACTGATGTTGTCGTCCTGAAAGCTGAGTTTTGATTTTTCCTCACAGCGTTTGCGGCGCGGTGGCTGCGGAATTCAGCGCACGCTTACCGTTGGTTGGCACATCCCATTTCGCACAGTTTCGTTGGCCAACTGAAAAATTCGCAACACTTGCTGTGTTTTTCGTAACATCGGAAATGTCACCGACAGCACAAAAATGCCCAGGGAGCATTGTGATGGAATTATGACCATGTTGGTTTCACTTTATGCTCACGAGATGAGTTCACTGCTTTAGATTTTGTTTTCTAATGAAGAAAGTGGAGGAAGGTCGCCCACTGGCCCACTGAACATTGGCAGCAATTCACCTTTTCACATTTCGCTTTGAAGTCGGAATATTTGAAGGACGGCATAGCGAAGACGTTTGAGAAAGAAGAAAGTTACGGAAACATGAAGATATCAAGGGGAGAATTAAAGGAGGAGAAGTCTCCGTTCAATGCAGAGCTAAATGCAGCAAAGTGGGCAAACTTTAATACCATTTCACTTCCATATTTTAAAGAGGGTTGATTGTTGGTGGGCAGGGAAATTGCCCTCATCAACCGGTCTCATTAGCTGAGTTTCCAAATGAAAATCATCGATTGGCTTCAAGGAAGCTAGCACCATTCACTGTGTTGGGAATATGGATGATAAGCTGTGCCGACATCAATAGCAAGATAGGAATAATGACGTCTCGCACATTGATGGGGCTTCACTTAGTAAACTGCATCCAATTCAGTGTGAAAAGTCGTGCTGTTTTCTAAGCAGAACAGGTTTATTGAAACAGTCAGAAGAATGGGGTATTTCAATTACAAGGTCCGTTTGGAGAATGTCGCCTGTGACTGTCTGTGCATTGAGCAGCTTCTCAAAAAGCGCAGGTGAAAATTCGATGCTTGGCAGTGGTGGGATTCTAACCCACGTTCCCTCAGAGACTGGATCCTAAATCCAGCGCCTTAGACCGCTCGGCCACACTACCACCGATTTGCTTAACATCTGATCTCCAATTCATTGCTTCGAGTCTGCACTTTCCAATTAATGCATGGAAATTCACTTCGAGGAACAAAGTGAGTTATGTGATATACTTTTGGGGAAGGGACAGTTAAAGACAAACAGTGATCGAGCGGGAAGAGACAGAGTCAGGAAAAATGACAAAGAAGGGTAACCGCACTCTGAGGCTGCATGTGTAATTTCGAATTTCAAGACTGGATTAAGTTTCCCTCAAGATTCCGCTGTGCCTCAAACACATCACTGATGCAAGCGGTAACGATGCTTCGTAGTTGTTCTGCCACACAGGAAATAAAGGAGGACATCCATCCATGGAATGAGCATAATGAACAGGGCCGTCGAACCGATGGTGAGCAGGAAGTCGGTAGGTCAGCTATTTGTGAAGCGGAGTTTCAGGGACAAGAGGACTGACAGCTCAGCGTCTTTGCTAATTTTATTCCCGTGAAGACAGGACGTGGGAACGAAAAGTGTTGTCGCAATGATATAAACAAACAATTTTAACAATGAAACGAAACAAATTTTTAAACCAGCGAGAAGTAAGGCCACGCGGGTTGAACGTAAGATCAAAACAGGGCTGCGGTGTTGGCAACAAACAAAAAAAAAGCAACAATAACCAAAAGCAGTTGAATTCCAAAGAAGTGGACAGCCTTCTGGCATTTCAAAGGAGACGCAGGTGATAGGCGAAAGGACAACTGCCCGAACAATATCAGAAAATATGACATTGTCTATTTGGAATACAATCTAAATTAAAGGGTTCTTTATTTTATTCTTGAGCGATTGCAAAACTCCCGAATGCTGGTAGAACTGGTATCTTAATGCGTAATTGATTAAAAAGACACCGTGCAGTTTTATAAATATTCAGGGAAGTGATGAAATGTTATTGTTTCTTTTCGGATGTTTTGAATTCCAATGCAGGGAGATTGTATATCAAAAATGAAGAGCAGCGCTGGCACGGCATCAGCAACAACATTTTCAATGTTGGCCTCCTTATTTATTTCCGGAGCTGAATGAGTTGGACATAATTAAGTGCAACTTACCAGACCGATACCGGCAATGAGCGGGAGCTTTGTGAAGGAAGGTTGTACAGCCAGTCGGGAATCTGCTGCAGTTGAGAAAACCGAGAGATGTCTTGATTGAAACTTGTGAGTTCTTGAGCGGTCCTGACAAGCGGAAATCGGGGACGACGTTTCATCCAACTGCAGATTCGAAAGATTAGAGTTACTGTTTAAAAGTCAGTGCCACACTCTTGTGACAGGTGCTTTACCACAGTGGATTCAGTGTTCCGGCAAGTGGGACCGCCTCAGATTGGCAACTTTGTCGGCATTGATGAGTCGGACCAAAGGTCCTGCTACTCTGCTGGAAAACTTTCTGTTTCAATAGCTCTGATTATCCGGAGATTTTTTCACGGAATATCGTTCATACACCGCAAAAATCACTGGAGATTTTTGAGTGCGGGAATTTGGTGAAACGAGGAAGCTGTTATGTGATTTCAGTTCTGTTCAGATATGTAGTCAGACAGGGCGAAGCAGGACATGCTCAACAGTTGTTTTCTCTCCTGCTGCCTGACCTGCTGACCACTTTTGGAATTTCTGCTTTTGACACAAAAACCCGGCTTCAGTGTTACCATCAGCGTCACAGCGTCATACAGCAGAGAGTCAAGTCCTTCGGCCCACCCTGTCACTTCCGACGATTAAGTACCTATCTCCAGCAATTCCATTTGCTCTCACTTGGTCCAGAGATTGTTTTGTCGTCCGGATCCAAGTGCGTATTAATTGGCTGTGAAATGTAAGAACATTTTTATCCACTGCTTTCTTTGCCATCATGTACCTGATTTCTACCGCCCTCTGGTGAATGAAAATCTTCCTCAGATCCCCTCCAAAATTCTGACTCCAACTGAAATGGACTCTGACAACTCTGCCATTGGGACGAATACCTAATATCTCCCCTTCCTTTGCCATTCATAATTTTCATCGAGACTTAGAGCCGTATAGTACAGGAACAGGCCATTCAGAACACGATGCATTCCTTATGCACTGTTCAACTGACTTTGTGGCTCTTCTGCAACGTTGCCAAATGCATTGTACAATGTACTGAAAGTGCTCTACAGGCTGGCTTGCTGCAGAATGTTTCCCTTAGCTTAGAATCAACAACCAGAGGGAAAAGGTTAATAATATGAGAGGAAATGTTATCAATGAGATGAGGCGGAATGCCTTCAGTGGGGGCGAGATCAAGCTGCGGAATTCTGAACCACAGAATGCAGTGATGGTTAAGGTGTTGAAAGTATTTCGGAAGACAGTCAGCAGATTGTAGGACAAATACGATATCAAAGGAATTGGAGAGAGATCGATTGTAGGGGAGATCTTGGACTCACTTGGGGCACACGGAATATCGGAGCTGTCTCTCATTGCCCCAGTCCAGAGAGCGTAGATACTGCGCTGTTGCTGAGGCAATGCAGCTAGTTCTGCCTCTTGCACTATGCGGGCCCCGGCGGTGAACGATGTCACCGTATGGGTGATAAATACCCAGACAGCCCGTTGATACTCTCGTCCCTGCTGATCTGTCGAGAATGTTCAGTTCCAAATGCACCGCCTGGTTCCAGGTACAATATTGTGAGTCGGAGTGTGTCCAGGGCAAATCTGGTGGTGACAGCGGAAACTCAATCCCCGGGGAGAAGCAGCGGCCGGGAATTCAGCAAAAATAAAGTGTTGAATTTGCAGGAGCTGCTGAATATCAAATGAATAAACTACTGTCTGCCGTGACTCGGATTCGAACCGAAGTTGCTGCGGCCACAACGCAGAGTACTAACCACTATGCGATCACCGCCACACACTTCAGCTGTGCGCTTCCTGCACTGTCAAAGCCTCTGTCAAGGTTGCTTCTCACCTACTGACGCTCCGGTTACCAACAGTAAATCAGCGGCTTGCCCTGCCCAGTTTCGCTTCCACAGGGCTCCCTCTCCATTTTATTTCCTTTCCATGTCTGTTTAAACCTCTCACCCCACCCATCCTCCTTCTGCCATCTGTCAGTCTCCCCACCTGTCAAAATCTCTCCATTATCGCTCACTCCGACCAAGTCTTCCGATCACCTGCCGGCTCCTGGCTCACCACTTCCTCCTCTCCAGTATACTGAATCTCCTCCCTCTGCGCTGTCAGTACAGATTCAGGGTGTTAACCCGAAAGGTCAGCCATTCCTTGCCTTCCACAGACGCTGCCTGAACCGCTGAGTTTGTCTCACAGTGTGCTTGTTGTATGTTCCAGATTCCATTATCTGCAGTGCCTTGTGTCTCCTGCCTTCCACAGTGAGTTTCTTTCAGTTGTGGATTTGTGAACTGCGTGGTTGTTTCTGCACTGCACTGCAGTGAAAGCTGGTAAGAAAGGCACCGTTCATTTTACTCATGACCGAGTGAGAGATTATCCTTCTTTGAATGCTGACACCTTTGCATCTCCTTGATTTCAAATTTAATCGTCCCTCGTACGTCATCAATCTCCCACTTTACTGCAATTTTAGTGCAACAAATAAAGAGCGGGAAGAACTCAGGGGGTCGGGCAGAATCTTTAGGGGCAAAGGGATAGTTGAAGATTCGAGTCGAGACTCTGCATCAGGACTGAATTTGTAGTGGGGAGAAGTAGCAGGAACAAAATAGTGAACGGGAGGGATGAGGCAGGAAGTGAAGGAGACAGGTGGAACCAGGTGATTATGCGGATGGTGGGCAGAATGAGCCAAGTAGGGAGAGTGATGAGTGGCGGTAGAGTCAGAGGCTTGGATCAGATAAGTAATTACAACAAAAGGCCTGCAATGAAGGGGGTATCAGAGGATTTCGGACGACCAAGAGATGGACGCAGGTAGTGCAGGTTACTTGAAACTGGAGAATTCATCGTTCATGACTTTGAACCTTAGAGCACACAGGGGGAATACGTTATTGGTCAAGATTGAGTTTGGCAGTGGTGAAGGCCGGGGCGGGGCGGCGACAGTTAGGTCAGTGTGGGTAGGGAATGAGAGTTGATGTGCATGCATCAGGAAGCTCAGGATGGCCGTTGAGGATAGAGAGCGGGTGCTTGGCTGAACGGACGACTAATCTAAGCGTGGTGTTGCTGATGTAGGCGAGGCCACTTCGGTAGCATCGAGTGCAGTAGAGGAGGTTGGAGGGTATGCACGTTAACCTTTGTCTGACCTGGAATGGCTGTCTAGATCCCTGGTTGTTTGTGAGGAAGGTGATGAAGTGATAAGGCCTGGGCCTCCGACGATTACAGGGAAGTGCCCTGACAGCTTGCATCATGGTCTGGCACGTAAGTTCGAATGGGCATGAACGCGGGAAGTTTCAGAGAGAAGTGGTCTGAACCCAATACACCACAGGCACATCATTCTCTACCAGCGGCATTATCTGGCAGAGGCGCTGCCTCACGAACGCAACATCCATCATCAAAGCTCCCCCACCATTCGGGCCATGTCATCTTCTCGCAGCTACCATCGAGCTGGAAGTACAGACGCCTGAAGTCCCACACTACCAAGTTGAGGAACAGTTGCTTCCTTTCACCCATTCGACTCTTGAACCAACGAGCACAAACGTAATTACTGCAACACTTTGATCACTTTGCAGTAATATGGAATTCGTGCTTTTTTGTTATAATTGTTTATTATTTTTGTAAAATTGGTTGCATGTTCAATTTATGTTTTTCATTGCACATGTGTGTGCATGAATTTGTGTAAATGGCAATGAACTCGATTCGACGTTGAGAGATGATTTTTTTTGTCTGCGTTATAATGAAATGTTTTCTTGTTCAGCTTGAAGGGAAGTGATGAGATGTCTACTTGTTGCCAGGACACCTGCAGATATTGAAATCACTGTTTGTTGAGAGGGGAATGGATGTAACGAAATCTCGGCACCGTGGCGCAGCTGCTGAAGCTGCTGCCTCACAGCGCCTGCGAATTGGGTTCAATCCTGACCGCCGGTGCCGTCTGTGTGGATTTTGCCCGTGACCGTATGGGTTTTCTCCTGGTGCAATCACTTTGCCAAATAATCTGTTGAATTACATTGGCTTCATCACTCTGAGGTTAACGTTTCAACTGATGGCAATGTCTGCCAACCTCTGTGTTCAAATTTGCTGCTTTAAATCGGCGTACTGAATGAGAGGAGAGCGAAGCGCTTGGATTGAAATGCTTATCTGAGGGGACTTGAAGTAATAGTCCTGGTCATTCTGGCTCTGCATAATTACCCGCCAACAATTTATATGTTGATCCGGAGAATAAATGAGAGCTTGTCTTATTCAAGCCTGGATAAAATGCATCATATGTTTGTGGACAGAATTGACTTCATATCATGAGATGTGATTATGTTCACATGCACGTTCGCGCAATGAATGAATGCATCCCGTCTTTCAAACTATGCAGTTACATGTGACCTGCTGACAATGAATTGCATTTTCATTGTTAACCCGATTTTCAAGTCCCTCTTCCGTCTGCCGCAAATCACACAGTGCCACAAGTTAATTCAAACTCGTTTATTTCGCAATATATCGCTAGGGAGAAACTTTCTTACTCTCAAAAGAGTCCGCAGCGGAGTTCTCCGTGGTATAGAAGGGGAAAACAGTAATTTCTGCAAACATTGTCACGCATACTTTAATGAGTCATGCTCCGGAGTTCTTGGTTGAACAGGAAACGGATAAAGGGCTACTGCAGATGGACAAAGAGCAGCCTCACACCTCAGGTTGAGCTAATCGTTTTGCAATCGGGAGACACAAAGGCAGGTATCAACTTCACTGTTTGAGACAGCCTTCCCATTTCCCGTTAAGATTGACTATCATCTCCATAGGCAAACATAATGGGAATCTAATTAAGTTCCAGAAACAGCAGTTACCACACAGCACCCAGCCCAGGAGAGCAGTGGTGTGGCTGTTCTGGCCTGAAGAACACTTTTTAAATCAGTATTTCGAGCAGCCGTAATTCTCATCCGTCTTAATATATGAATACAGTTATAGTTTATTAATCCTACACCTCCTCATCCCCCCCCCCCCTTTATCATATCATGATAACCTGGAGGGGTGCTCAGAACGGGGTCGAGATTTTATATATAACCTTGCAAGAAGTATTCAAGCAGGTCAGCACCACACAGCATATTATCATAATAACTCTCAGCCCTACAGCTCCATGAAGCAGCTATGATGCCACTGACTCTCCCATCAGCCACACCAACCAAACCTTCCCTCCTGCAAGTCCCTGCCCAAAGTTATCTACTTGCTTCTGAATATCCAGAATGGCATGGGAAATATTGTAGGCCTCATCCCTAACATTGGTGACACATTTATCCCCTATTGTGAAACATACTCCCCCTTTCTGAGCTAACAGGTAGTCCACAGCGTACAGGGTCTGTTGGGCATAAAGTCGAAGTTCCGCCATTTCCTGGTTCACTGCCTCTAGGACCTTGATGGTGCTGTTTCCCAGCACGGTCAGTCCGCAGACGAGGTAGTTCCGATTGTTTGCGGCCACGGTCCCTGCCGAACCCCCTTGAGAGAGATCACTCAGGAATGCATAGCCGAACGATTATCCCACTACCACAGGATCCCTCCATTCTTCGCAGAATTCCTTACTTACTGACCGTGCTACAATCTTCGTCGGATACGATCTTTCTGGAGGCAGGGGACCGTGAATGTCCCAATCGCTCCTATTGCGAAACAGGCTGGCAGGGTGGTGGTATAGGTACCATTGAAAAGGAGCACATACCCTTTCTTGGCCCGGTACAGGTTATATTGCTCGTTTGCTGCGGACTAGGCATCTGAGAATACCAACTGATTCCAACAACTCTCCTCCCATGAATTCTAGCCATTCCAAAGAAACATCTGATACTTTCACATAGGTACCGTTCTCTTCCCCACAAACCCATCGCTCCCCTGCAAGTAGTTCAAAACACTTGGTGTTGGCACACTCACACCTAAACCATCCTCCCCCTAATGCACATTTTTTCTCTCTACAAGTAGTGGTGGCACATGATGTCAGGTGCTGTACTGTCACTAGCCCACAACCCCATTCTTTACCGTTGAAGCAGTGGGGGAAGGACTGGTGGCTCGTTGTGCTGCTTAGGTCTGCTGTGGTTCCTTGCAAACAATTACCTGGCAGCATCCTCTCGTAAGATCCCGTCTGCCCAATGCACTTTGTTTTCGCGTGTTCATATCTTTAGAGAGCCCTTGGGCTCCAGCTTGGTGTTGCTACAAAAATACCTTTTATTGATTCTGCCAAGGGGTAGCAAACGGTGCGATTGCCATGCAGTTTTTTATGGGCTTTGTAAAATAAATTGTCCTCTAATGCCCACACACCAGTACCGGCAATGATGAAGAGTCCAAATTTAAAAAGCGTCATTTTCCCTCTGGTGGCCATCGAATCCAACGTCCCTAGACCTGTACTCTGACTGCTGTAGGGGTCTGAAATAGTATCTGGAAGGGTCCTTCCCACCGAGGTTCCAGTCCCGTATCAGCACCAACTCTCCAATTTCCAGGTTAAGCAACTCTGCATCCTTTCCCTCCTGCTGCGTAAATGCACTCTTCACCCGTGAATCAAGGGACTTTAACGAGGTCGTAAGTTGCCTGAAATGTCTTTGTAGTTAATTGACAATGATATTAAGGTCAACCTGGGGAGGGGGCTGGGTGTCAGCATCCCATGGGGTTCTTCCCGGGCGTACATAGACGATTTCGGCAGTCGACACCCCGGTGGCCGAGTGGGGAGTAATTCTCATGTGTTACAAAGCTAATGGGAGAACCTTCAGCCAATTTAAACCTGTCTCTGAGACTAATTTATTCAATCTATTCTTCAGGGTGCCGTTGGCTCGTTCCACTACACCCGCTGCCTGAGGGTGGAAGGTGCAATGGAACTGTTGTTTAATATGCAGTGCTTTGCACAACTCCTTATTTACTTTCCCTTTGAAATGAGGAACATTGTCTGAACTAATCTGTCGGGGTACCCCAAAACCTGGTATGATCTCTGTAAGCAATAATTGTACCACCTTCGTGGTAGGAAAAGCTTCAATCCATCTACTAAATACATCAACAATAATAAGGCATCGGTTATAGCAATGTACATGCGGTAATGCAATAAAATCGAGTTGTAAACATTCAAAATGTCCCCCTGGTAAAGGGGGTTCTGCCTGCGTGCACCTCACCCCTCTCGCGGCACTGGTTTGTTGGAAGATCAAACACGATCGTATTTTGCCTTGTGATACTACCTCCAATCTGGGGCGCCACCAGTAACGCAGTAAAATGTTACTCATGCCCTCCTTGCCGAGGAGGATGTCAAAATGCAGGCAGTCAATAAGCATTGGTAACAAGGAATCAGGTATACAAATTTTACCGACTGGAGTAGTCCTTTTGTTCCTCCGTAATTTCAAAAGGTCCCTCGGACCGGCTTGACGCCAGGGGTGTGATGTGCTGAGTAAGGAGGGCCACGTTAGGTAGCCACTGCCTGCAGAAATTTACTAAACCTAAGAAGGCGTGCATAACTGTCGGGGTAGCGGGCGTTGGGGTAGCAATGATGGGTGCAATACGTTCAGGAGTCAGCTGCCGCTCAGTAGCATTTAAAAGGATGTCCGGCAATGTTACCTGGCTCTGGGTTCGTTTTACTTGCTGTGGAGGTATCACGTATCCCCAAGTGCTTTAAGTAACCTGTTGGTGTCCGCGATGTTGGCGGTCTCCGACGGGCTTGCCAATAAAAGGTCATCAACATACTGGGCAACGGTGGATTTATCAGAAAGTTGTAACTTTTGGAGTTGTTTCTGCAAAACCTGGGAGAAAATAGTCGGGGTGTGTATAAAACCTTGCGGGAGATGCGTCCAGGTGTATTGCTGACCTTGGAAGATGAAAGCAAACAGGTACTGCGATTGGGGAGATAGGTAAGTTGCAAAAATGCATGCTGGAGATCTGGTGGCCGGGTTCGGGAACACGAGAGGCAGTGGCTCCACTATATCGTTGACCTTACGCAGGTCTTTTACCAGGCGCCATTCTGCCCGTCCGGGTGTTTGGATAAGATGGGGGTGTTTACTGGTACAACTGGATTGTCCCAAATACATAATCTATAAAATCCTCCGGGTTTGTTTTACGGTTGGGCGCCTGACTCATGAATAAACACATCTCCTGAGGCTTCCAAGGGGTTTACATTTGGATCGTGGGATTAGCGGGCGCTCGGGCTGGATCGGGATTAGGGGCACTCCTATTGAGGAGCTTTCTTTTCGCCTTAATTCCCTGTCCCTTATTCGGCAAGGGTGATGGGTCGTGACCTCTAAGCTCGTCATTATACGTAGTAGAATCGGAGTCGTAATCATTGTCCAACCAAGGATAGATTTGTCCCCTACCAAAAAGTTCCACCGTATGTCTGTTGCTTTCGAACCGATCGGAGGCACCCTCTCTTTCTGTCGAAGCTGATTTCTGATTCAGGATGTGACAGTGTCAAGGGACTATTCTCGTGACGGGGCTTGGCTGTCACTAATGGTTTGCGGACCAGCCACATTGTATAGGGCCGGCAGTGGAATTGGTGGTAGATAGGGGCTGTGAGTCGAACCCTCCAATCCACCTCACTCTCATCCGTATCGTTATTTTGGAACAACAGGGGCACACCAGACATGTCGGAAGATACCTCCACTTTCTCCTTTCTATTATTCTTTTTATTACTTTTTCTACTTTTTTTATTTATTCCTCTGATCCATCCCTTCCCTTTCCCTTCTGCTTTTGTCCGCATCGTGGTCTCCCCACTGAGACTTCAGAACTTCCCAACTCTTGTGATTGCCTTTCTCATCACACACATTAAATCCCTCTTCTTAGTGCATTATGTTCCCAACTTTTCTGGTTAGATCTACTTATTAGGTCTTCGGCCGTTTTTCTCCAAGTGGACATTAATATTTCCATTTTTTCTCCCAGTATTGCGTTCCCAAATCGCCTTTTCTACCTTTTGGCACTTATCCAAATCCCAGGCTCCCCCTCATGGCCATGTTTCATTTCCTTTTTTTTATTGAGGCATGCCGATAATTTGCGTACGTTATACTTATTTCTTCTGGTCGTCTTTACATAATTTAGATAGTGGGATATTGGACGCAGACTTATCGAGAGTTTGTCCCATTTTTTTCTTTCTTACTTTTTTCTCCTTGTTTATTAAACCGTAGGGTACAGATCGCTGTGATTATCTATAAGAGCGATCGGTCTTTTTCCTTCACCCACTTCAGGTTCCTGACCTTCCCGTGGGGGATTTCCCCTCTTAAGAACAGCGCTAAGGCAGGGTGATTTTACTGGAGAACCGATCGCAACACTTAGAGCTCTAAACTTCAAAATTCGCGAACTTAAACTAACTCTGACTGGGGACTCGAACCCCAAACCTTAAATCAACCGGGGACTCGAACCCCAAACCTTAAATCAACCGGGGTCTCGAACCCCAAACCTTAACTTAACCGGGGACTCGAACCCCAAACCTTAAATCAACCTTAAATTAACCCAAAACCCAAGACAGGGGACTCAAACTCCTTCTTACCTGTAGCTGTGAGGTAACCGTCAGGATTTTCGATAAGCGAAGGGATCGGTCAGGAGGCCGGCTTCCCGAGAGGGATCAAGGTGAAGTTTAGCTTGTGGGACTATCCGTCTCAGGTAGTCATTGTCCCTGTTGACCGCTCACGCCGTTTACGAAAGCTCGTCTTGGATTCCTGGCTGGCTCACCAAATTGTTCACCTGATTTTGAAGTTCTCCTTCTGTCTGTTGGAAGACCACACAGTGCCACAATTTACTTCAAACGCGTTCATTTAGCAATATATCGCGATTGAGAAATCTCCTTGCACTATCGTGGAGCCTGCAGCGGAGTTCTCCTAAGTCCAAAGGAGTAAAAAGTTATTTATACAAACATTGTCACGCACACTTTAATTGGCCAGGCGCCACAGTTCTAGGTTGAGCAGAAAATGGACAAAGGGCTTTTCTGGGTTGAGCAGAAAAGGGACAAAGAAAACGAACCCCAGGTTCAGCTAATCGTTTTGCAATCAGGAGACACAAAGGCAAGTATCACCTTCATTGTTTGAGACAGCCTTCCCATTTCCCGTTAAGGTTGACTATCATCCCTATAGTTAAATATGATGGGAATCGAATTAAGTTCCAGACACAGCAATTATCGCACAGTACACAGCCCAGAAAAACAGTGGTATGGCTGTTCTGACCTGAAAGACACTTATTATATCAGTATTTTGAGTAGCTATAATTCTCATGCGTCTTAAGCTACGAATGCAGTTATAGTTTATTAATCCTTTACTTCCTCACTCTGACCTTCTGAGAAAGCCGACGATGTGTAATCTTGTCAAATGCCATTGTAAATCCATGAAAACCACATCTACTGCACTATCCTCAACAATCCGCCTGCTCACCTTCTCAAAGAGCACGATCAGACTTGTGAGACATGATCTGCCCTTCACAAAGCCACGCTGGCTGGCCCAGATGAGACCATGATTCTCAAAGTGCTCATAGATTCGATCTCTAAGAATACTTTCCAACAGTTTACCCATCTTAGACGTAAGGCTCACTGGTCTATAAAATCCCTGACCTGTCCCTACTACCTTGTTTGTATAAGGGGACAACATTTGCCACCCTCCATCCCTCCGGTACCATTCCCGTGGACAACGAGGAATCAAAGATCTTAGCCAACGGTTCAGCAATCTCCTCTCTTACCTCTCGGAGCAGCCTGGGGAATATTCCGTCAGGCTCCGGGGACTTATCTGTCCTAATATTTTCTAACAGCTGCAACACATCCTCTCTCTTGATATCCACATGCTCTAGAACATTTACCTTACCAACACTGTCTTCAGCGTCATCGAGGCCCCATAAATGTGGCCCCAAATGCATGTCATAAATGAAACAATCTGACCCCGCATAATTTCCGAAGTGTTTGTGAACAGAATCTGAATCATCCATGCCAGCTATTTTCATTGATATCAGATCATATGACTCAAGGTGTCAGGGTTTCTATCTACGCCCTCTCCTTCAAAGTAAGGATTCATCTGGATCTTTCACTTTGAGGGAAGTGCTCTCAGTCCACCGACATATGGATCACACGTCCGATGCCCATTTGCCCTTCAGACAGCTCACTGGTCTTATTGGTCCATCTCACTGAGCAGCACTAATTTGGTTTATTATTGTCACATGTATGGAGGTACAGTGAAAAATTTGTCTTGCACACCGTTCATACAGGTCAATTAATTACAATGGTGCTTTGAGGTGGTACAAGGTGAAACCATAACCGAATGTAGAATAAAGTGTTAGATTTAAAGAAAAAGTGAACTGCAGGCAGACAGAGAGTTGGAAGGTCATAACGAGCAAGACTGTGAGGTGGAAAATCCATCCAATCATACATGGGAAACGTTATATAGTCTTATGACAGCGGGATATAAGCTGTCCTTGAGCCTGGTGTTTCGTGATTTAAGGCTTTTGTATCTTCTGTCCGATGGGGGGGGGGGGGATAGGGAGAATGTCGAGGTCCGTGAATATATATTGTGGACACCATCACCCTTTTATCTCGTTCATTTTACGTGTTGCTCCTGCCGTCCGGATCCAAAGGAGTTAACCGTCGATGTTTGTTCTGTGAGTGTAATTAACCTCAGTCTGCACGGAGCCCGGTTGTGTCACCAGGGGTTTCCACACTGCTTTTAAAATCTGTACCGTTCGATGAAGTCTCACAGTGTCAGTGGGAGCAGCCCCTCCGTCACTGACAGAGAGCAGCAGCTATAGAACGGAAGAAGATCGTCCAGGAGCTGCGAACATTAATGTGGGTTGTTACATGAACGGATGGAATTTGTAAACAGTGGAGTGTGAAGTTCTGGTCACCGATTGGAATCTGGGAACAGTGAGAGAGGTGTACAGGAATGGGTCGCGACCGGGAAACAGGAGAGTGGAATGTTACAGCGATGGGGCGGGGTGTATTCCTATTTGCTGACTTAGTCTTATCGGATGATCCTTGGATAACAGTAGAAGATTGGATCTACTATTTACTCCTGACGATCCAGCCCGTCTATTATCCCATACTCGCTCTTGTTGCTGTTCCAGCTAAGTCCCTGTACAACGACTGGACCAAGAAACAGGTGAGAAGCAGTGGTCACGGGGACAGGTAAAGAGTTATGGTGGGTGGACTGTTCATTACCTGTTCCGGTTAACAAAGCGGACCGTCCTCACTAACTGAGCTCCGGTTGAGGGACATGCCATACATAGACTTGTTCCGTGTGCGAAGATCAACGCTTTGAATGGCATTTAACTCCGTGTTATTTATCGTTCGTATCTCGATGATATCTTCTCATATTGCTGACACGTCTCCAGCTACATTTATTTGTCGATAAACCATTGCTATCTGCACTGCTGTTTCTGTAATTCACGCTGTCCTCGCTGCTGCCGTGTATGGTGATACCAGCTGTCGGAACTCTCTGCGGCGACAAGTAAACTGATATTGTTGCATTTATTATGGTGTAATTTCAATCTGGAACCTCTGGCAGTTTCCCACCGCCTCCATTCCCCTGCCGGGCACTAAGTGCGGCTGAATCAGACTGGCCCACTTGCGACCTGTGCAAATTTCACCACAATCTCCATTGTGGCTGCGTCATGTTCACAATCAGCAGCAGGTGGCGGCCCCGACACATTTGTGTTGGCTTCCAGGGTAATAAATAGAGGGAGAATCCTGGGCTGATTCACCCACAACGAACATAAAGTCTCTGCATAAAAAGCAGAAAGAGTGACTGTGTCTCCAACCCACACTGACCCCGGGTCACCACAAAATGATCAGCGACGCCCTCACAGAGCACTGAGCAATGATCAGGGTCAGAAGCCTCAGCTGAATTCGCATACCGACCAGGTCAAAATATCACCTCTCCCTCAACCGAAGCTCAGATACTGGGGACTTTGATCTTTATTAAGTGGAACGCGTAATGAATTTTTCACTCGTCGGGCATCATTCCCGGACCACGGAACCACAGCTTCTCACCTGTCTGTTGGTTGAGGTGATGCCGTTCTTTTCGAGTTACTGGCTGATTTCACTGATCTATTCTCCCCGTCTCCAGCAGACAACCCCTGTGTCGGGTACAGCCACGTCTAACTCTGAATCCGAGGAAAGGTTTCGACATTTGACGTCCCTCTCTGTGAATCTGCTAACATTGCTCCAAGCCCGCTGTCATGTTTGTGTTTATTTACCTCTTCCGAGTGAACGTGCTGACGATTGTGGTCTTGTCGCGGGGAAAGTGCGGTCTCTCCAAAGGCCTCACTCTCTACCTGGTGTCCATGGCAACCAGGGATCTACTGGTCGTTGTCTTCGACCTGATACTGAGACAGATTCCGATTGTTTATTTGGAGACGTTTAGTTTCCTAAGGTATATTCCCGTGTGTAATATCCACGCCGTACTGCTTTACGCAGCGACCGACTGTTCTGTCTGGTTCACCGTCGCTTTCACCCTTGATCGGTTTGTGGCCATTCGTTGTCAGAAGCTGAAAGCGAAATATCGCACCGAGAGAACGGCGTCTGTGGTACTGGCACGGTGGCCGTGCTGAGCTGTTTAAAGAACATTTTCTGGTATTTCATGCTCTCAGGAGAATATATGTTTGCTAATTTACCTTGGTTTTGCTTGGTTAGAGGCGGTGTTCTGTTCTCAGTGGTTTGGGGTGCAGTCGAGTTCCTCAATTACCTCCTCACCCCTGTGATCCCATTTGTCCTCATTTAGCTGTTCAAGGCTTTGACCATCAGACACGTTTTAGTGGCGAGCAGAACCCGCAGGAGACTCCGGGGTCACAGCAGTGGGGAGAGTCCCAGAGACCCGGAGATGCAGAGCCGCAGGAAATCCCTCATTTTGCTGTTGGTTGTGTCGGGGAATTTCATCCTGATGTGGGCACTGTTTACGGTGACTTCTGTGTGGTTCCGATTGTATGACATTTCTCCGGATTTGTATCCACCAAACACCATGAAGGAACTGGGCTCCATGCTGCAGCTCCTGAGCTGCTGCACGAACACAGCTCTTTACGCGGTGACCCAGACTAAGTTCAGGGAGCAGCTGAGGGAGCTGGTGAAATCTCCACTCACTCTCATTGTGAGATGCGCTCAGCGCGGAGAGGAGCTGAGAAATCCGCGCCGCTTCGCTGCCTGAACCAACTCCGTCTCTCCCACTCCAAACACACTGGGGGGAAACAGGCAGAATCGGGCCGGGCATTGTGAACTGGAAGGAACATTGTCTCAACTCTGTGACTTTGTTTTATTCTAATTGAGCTTTTTTTCCTTGAACAAATTGTGTACAATTCATGTTTAATTTGTTTACTTGAGAATGCTGCTTATAGAACGCGATGTGCCTGTGATGCCGCTGCAAGTACATTTATCGTTGCACCTGTGCGTTCGTGTACTTGTGCATCTGACAATAGACGCGACGCTGACTTTGAATGACCTGGGGTCGGTTCTGCTCAGCAGAATGACGTCACGCTAGTTTAGGTTTTACGCCACAGATCAAGAAACCTGGGTTATAAAACAAAGTACAGCACAGGAACAGGCCTTTCGGCCCACGATGTTGTGCCGTACAAATGAAACAAGTTTTTCAATTCTTAACTATATTAATCATCTCTGCCGACACAATATCAGTAACCCTCCATTGCCTGTAAATCAATGTGCCCCAATCGTATTTCCCTCCACCGCCACACTTGACAGTCCAAGCACCCAACACTCTCTGGGTAAAAAAGCCTGACGCACACATCGTCTTTGCTCTCACCGCCTCTCAACCTTAAGGCTTGTCCTCTGGTATTCGACGCTTCGTCCTTTGGAAATAGAAACCGGTTTCCTATTTGTGCCTCTCGTAATCTTATAAATTGATATCAGTTCTCCCTTCAACCTCCGACGCTCCCGATAAAACAAACCACATTTTTCCAACTTTTCCCAAAGCACAACTATCCAATCCAAGCAGCATCCTGGAACTTCGGCACCCTCTTCAGGAACTCCACATCCTTCCTGTAATGGTGCAACCAGAATTCATGCAACACTCCAGGTACGGCCTAACCAGAGTTTCATACAGCAGGGACATAACTCCCGACTCTTGAACTCAATGCCTTGTCTAATAGAGGCAAACATGCCATATGCCTTCTTCACCGACCTGTCAATCTATGCAGCCACTTTCATAGAGCTATGGGTTTGTTCCACAAGTTCCCTCTGTCCATCAACACCCTGAAAGGTTTTGGCATTAACAGGGTACAGTCACATTATATTTGATCTCCCAAAGTGCAACACCGATCATTTCGCCGGATGAAACTCCATCTTCCAATTCTCTGCCCATATCAACAACTCACCTTTTTACCATTGTATCCTTTGTGAATCTTCAACATAATCCACAACTCCACCAATCTTTGTATCGTCTGAGAAATTACCAACCCACACATCCACATGTTCATCCATGTTTGTTTGTTTGTAAGGGGGCAGTGGGAGAATAATCCTTCTTCATTGATCTCGTTACTGGAGATTCAGTCTCACTGGACCCTGTCGCTTTGTTCTGGTTCACGTCTTCATTATGCCGGTCCCGCTCCATTCGCCTTTATTGAGAACTCTGCCTTAGTCTTTATTCCATATCTTAATAGGGTGGGATGGGGTTCCCAGATTTTGTCGTCGTGTCTGTGAGGTGGGGAGGATTTATTGGGTTTGTAAAGGATTTTGGTTTGTTCGCGTGTTAGAAACATATAGAAAGCCCACAGCACGATTCAGACCCTTCGGCCCACAAAGCTGTGCCGAAAATGTCCCTACCTTAGAAATTACTTGGCTTACCCTAAGCCCTCTATTTTCCTAAGCTCCATGTACCTATTAAAAAACCTCTGAAAAGACCCTGTCGTATCCGCCTCCACCACCGTTGGCGGAAGCCCATTCCACACACTCACCACTCTCTGAGTAAAACACTTACCCCTGCCATCTCCTCTATCCCTACACCCCAGCACATTAACCTGTGTCCTCTTGTGGCCACCACTTCAGCCCTGGGAAAAAGCCTCTGACTATCTAAACGATCAATGTCTCTCATCATCTTATACACATCTATCAGGTCAGCCTTCATCCTCCGTCTCTCCAAGGTGAAAAGGCCGAGTTCACTCATCTGTTTTCAGAAGGCATGCTCCTCAATCCAGGCAACATCCTCCTAAATATTCTCTGCACTCTCTCTGTGTCTTCCACATTCTTCCTGCAGTGAGGCTACCAGAACTTGTTGGCTCGGGTTTTCAGGGTGTTGGTTAGGGTTTTGGGGTGTCAGCGAGGGTTTGTCGAGGTTGTTCGCTGGGGTTGGACAATGTTAAAGTTTGGCAACGCTGGAGATGGTGGTGAATTTTGGACATGTGGGAGTGTTTGTGGAGTGAAGGTGGAGAAGGTGCTTTGGTTGGTTGAATCCTGGCCTGTGTAAGGGGAGAGTGACCATAGCACCCGCCTAGATATCTGGCCATGTATATAGGAACGGGAGGGTGGAGTCGCTATATGTTATACCCTGGCTCCTGGGTGTAGGTGTACAGGAGGAATACACGGGAGTGCATGTAGAATCAGGAGGGATGCCTTTTCGCTGGCCTGTGTGAGAGGAAGGTGTTTCGGATCCCACTTTGAGTGTATTGGGATGTATGCAAGAAAGTGGAGAAAAAGGGCGTTGTGGTGTACTGATCTCTATCGGGCAAGTTGAGTGGGACCTGGCTAAGTGTGTCGGTGGCTCTGATTGGGAGTATATGTAAGGTAATTGGGGTGTCTGTTGCTTCGGCTGTGTTTGGCGAAGCTGTCCAGGATCCCAGTCTAAGTACAAAGGGAAGTGTGTATGACGGCGGGGGGTGGTACATGGAATGAGCTGTGTGAGAGGAGTTCTATGGGATTCGGGTGTTGGTGTACACGGAAAACGGAGCGACGTGTATGTAGATCAGAAGGCATGCCCATTGGCTGGCCTGTGTGAGGAAGCTATCTGAGACACCAGTATATGTATACAGAGATGTGTGTAACAAAGCGGGCAGTGGAAAATGTAATGTGGCTGTCGGGCGAGCCGCAGAGACCCGGGTGTAGGTGTTTGGGGGTTTGTTAGGTAGTACATGTGTGGTCAGAAGGGGTGTGTGTTGCCTGGTCTGCTTTAGGGGAAAAGCGCTACTGGGACCCCAGCAGAAATGCACAGGGATGTATGTGCGATTACGCCGTAGTATATGTTAGCTGGGCTATGGGGCGTGGGTCCTGTCTGGGTCAGGGTGTGAGTGTGTGTGAGTGTATGGGAGTGGGTGTTTGATGAGGGGTAAAATCTTTTTGTGATTGGGTCCCAGTCAGGTCAAAATATTAGGGAACGCGTGACCATAATCTTTCTAAGCCTAATTTTGCCAGGCCTGATTTTGATATTTTTAGATTTTTTTAGACTTGGTTAAGACTTGCTTTAGAATGTTTGGGGAGTGGGTTTGTAATAACGCAATCCATTTCTTCTCTGCTCTCTTTCTCTGGGAGGTTGACCAGTGCAGGTTAGTTTCCTGTGCTGCTGGAAATGCCTGCTGTCATGTCTGCTCTGGTCTTGCCCTGTAATTGTACTGAGGTGCCCTGTGAGTCTAACCCTGAGGCTGCTACCTGCTTTTCCTATGTATAAGATGTGACATTCTTTGCACTGAATTGCACAGACTAGATTCTCCTGGTCACAGGTTATCCTCTGCTCTCTCTGTGCCAATTTTCCTGTCTATCTGTTGTTTATGCGTTTTGCTATTTTTACATTTTTACATGCTCTGCAGTGTCTCCCACCACAGTTTAGATTTGTGTGTATTTTGGTAGCAACAAATGGGTCTCTTCGATTCTGAGCCCTTTTAAAAGCTGACACTACTGTGTATTCTCTGTGAGCTCACTTCCCACTTCAGTTGTTGGAAGTGTGTCTTAATTAGCGTGTGGATACTAGTGGCCATCTGACTGTACTCTAGTCAGCGGCAGCTTGGATGTTGCCCTGTTCAGTGGCCTGGGGTGTGTGAGGCGTCAAGAACTCTGATTTTATTTACCTAACTCTGCTTTGATAGTAACATTTCCATCTCACCGCAGTGAAGAGGACAGAGGTGTCCCAGTTGAAATCCTCCTCCCCGGTGAAAATGTGGTGGAAGCGGATCAGATGTGATTTGATGATGCCCCTGAAGCTCTGTTTAGGGTGATGACTAGCTGTCTGCAGGAGGGTATCTGTGTCTCTTGTCTTGAGGAATACTTTGGTCGCTAGTTTCTGGCTACCATTTTCTGCTGCTAGTTTGAAAACAGTTCTGTCCAGGATATCAAATTTATCTGTACTTGTGATGGACTTCATGATTATGGAGGGGTGATGTGTGTTCAGGATTTGGATGAATTCTTTTAACTCTCTTTCTGACTGTGTCATAGCAGCCCAGATGTCATCTAGATATCCATGGATGCACATGGGTTTTTTCGACTTTTCGGGAAGACTGTCTCTTCACATTTTTTCATGTATATGTTGGCATAGTCTGGGGCAATTTTGATTCCCATTGCCGTGCCTTTGACATAGAATTTGAATTCATCATTGAATTCAAAGTAATTTTTTGTCAGGCTCAGTAGAGGTTTGATAAAGGCTTCGACTGCCCTGTCCGGGTCTGGGTTTTTCTGCAGGATCTCTCAGACTGCCTGTATGCCCCTGTCTGTCTCTATATTTGTGTTTCGACTTTCAATGCCTATGGTGAAAATTATGGTGTCAGGGTGTACTGAGAGGGAATTGACCGTTTGGACGAAGTTGTTTGTGTCTTTGACGCAACTGGGATGTTCTTCTCTAAGTAGATTGAGGAAGGCGTCAATGTATTCTGCTATCATGTAGGTCTCACTGGTAATGTCTGCTATGACGGACCATTCCCGTAAGTACATCGGCTGGTAAAGTCCAAGTCCCTGGGTGCTTATGTATTTTGGTGAGAATGGAGAATTTTCTCCCCCGAGCTTGTGTCCCTGTCAGGTATTCCAATTAATCTGGTTGATGGGCCCTCACCTTTTGAGCTCCTCTGCAATGTCTTTAAAATTCTGTTGAATTAGGGTTAAGGTTAGAGTAAGAAGCCGTTCCTGGTTCGTTGGGTGAGGGTCTCCATACTCCCTGGTGAAGGTCCTCAGTGATGGATGCCGCATTCCTGAGGCACGGCGTCTGGAAGATATCCTCGATGGTCGGGAAGGTTGTGCCGGTGAAGGAGCTGGCTGACACCCCAACCCTCTGCACCCTATTTCGATCCTGTGCATTGGAGACTCCATACCAGCAGACAGTTAGAATACACTCCGCCGTTCATTAGCAGAAATGTACAAGACCTTTCGATGACATACCTCTTCTCCTCAAACTCCAGTCGACTCAGAGCCGCTGGTGTGCCTTCTTGTGATTGCAAACCAAAACACATAAGTTGCTCTCCCTGGATTCCATTGGATGTCATTGTTGTAACAATAATAGGGTTGTATTACCGGGATATTTTGTTTTCCACTGGGTTCCCCAGACCAAAACTGGAAAATGTCTAACTTGGGGGGAGTAAGATCGGATCTCGCAGACTTCGATTGGCTGAGCCTGTTTGAAGCGAATGGAACGAATTGCAAGTGGGCGGCTTCTCAGGGTGTGATATCAGGTGTCCGGGAACAGCATGTTGCTCTTCTGGTGAAGGGTCACCCTAATAAGCCCCACCCGAGTGACGCTCCCTTTCTTGTTTCTATGTTCTACCCATGTGGCCCTCCTGGACGATCCCCCGAGAATATCATCTCTGAGCATCGCTGTTACGTCCTACCTTTTCAAAAAGGCTCCGCTCCTTCACGTTTACCTGTTCCTCTGCATTTGTATCCTGGAATATTGATCTGCCAGTCCTGCCCTTCTCTCAGTCGTGTTTCATTTATATCAAGAGCTTCCAGGTCCGCTGAACCAATCCATGCTCTGAGATCGCCCCCACCCCCAGACCCACCTTACTTGTTACACCTCGAGCATTGAAATACATAAAGTTTAACTGAGTGTTCCTGATATTAATAATTGCTCTCGCTGGATTTATCCCAAGACTCGGTCCTGCTCGGAATACCACCCACTTCGAATCTGGTTTCATCGGTCCCGTGTGGCACTGGTAAAATTCCCTGCAAGGATGTTGGTCCCTCTCGGGTTCAATGCAACCTCTCCCTCTTGGACAAATCGCGGCGACCCAAGAAGAAATCACAATTCACCGTGAGGATGAATCCCTGCCCTCTGCACCAGCTGCTCGCCCAAGAACACACTTCTCGACGCTGTCTTCCATTTCCTCTGCATAATCTCCAGTGCAATCACCCCCAATCCTCTCTGCACCCTCTCCAATCCAATCCCACCTCTGATAATCTTTGCACACTCTCCCGTCCAATCACACTACCAATGCTCTCTGCACCCTCTCCAGCGACACCACAGCTCAATCCTTTTTGCATCCCCTCCAGTGCGATCATATCTCATTGTCTTTCGCAGGTAATGTGATCGGTGCAAAATTGTCCTGTTCCTGTTCATTCCATGCTGTTCGTACCAATGTTAAAAATTACTCACTACCTCATTGGCCCACGAGCTGTCAGTAAAATAACCAATTCAGAAGAATGCGCACGTTCGTCGTTAGCCCTGTTCGTCAATTCCCGTTCCCGCCGACTACCTCGCTGTCCCCAGTAAGCAGAGGTCGGTGTGTACAGGCCGATGCCAATCGGCGATGTGAGAGATCTCGGCCTGGAGGCCTCCGCGGCCGTGTTCGGAGCTGGAGTCTCGACCCTTTCTGGATCTCACTACCTCCATCTCCGCAGTAGATTAACCACATATATCTTTTGCAAACCCATTTATTCCCACAGGTACCTTGACAACACCTCTTCCTACCCAGTCACTTGCAAGGATGCTGATGTCTTCTCCCAGTTCCTCCGCATCTGTTCTCATGAAGAGGCTGTCAATTCCAGGACATCGGAAGAAGTGTACTTTGTTCAGGAAAGAGGGTACTACTTCCACCACCATCAATGTAGCCCTCACCCGCATCTCCTCCATTTCCACCACGTTTGCAATGTTCTCCAGCCCCGATATAAAAGGGACAGGGTCCCCCTTGTCCTCACCTAACTTAGCCCGAGTCTCCGCATCCAATACATTATTCTCCGCACCTTCCAGCACCTACAATGGGATCCCACCATCAGTGACATCCTCCCTCCCCTCCCGCCCTCTTTCCCCAGGACTCGCTCTCTCCGCGACTCCCTTGTCCACTTGTCCCTCCCGGCAGATGACCTTACCGGCACTTATCCCTGTGATCGCACTCAGTGCGACACCTGTCCGTGCAACTCCTCCGTAACCACCATTCAGTGACCGATACAGTCCTTTCAGGTGAGGCAGCATTTCAACTCTGAATTCAGGGGTGTCATTTGTTGAATCAGGTGCTCCCGGTGCGGCACACTCTGCATTGATGAGACCCGGCACAGAATGGGCGACCGTTTCGTCGAGGAACTTCGCTGCGCCCGGCGCAAAAGCCGGGATCTAGCGTTGACCAGCCACTTCTATTCCACATGCCACTCCCATACTGGCATGTACATCCACGGCCTCTTCTATTGCTACGTGGAGGCCAGTCGCAGGATGGAGGAACAACACCTCATATTCCGCCGTGTTAGTCTCCAACCTGACGGCCTCACCGTCAGTTTCTCTGATTCCCAGTAACCACTCCACCTTCCTTCTCCCCTTCCCTCTTCTTTCTTTCCTAATTACTGTGCCACTACCCCCGCTCTCTCCCCTCCCCTTCCCTCATTACCCACCCATCTATTCCCCATCTCCCCTTCATTCCATGTTCTCCTCTCCTGTCGCACTGCTTCTTCTTCAGATGTTTGTCTCTTCCATGAATCACCCATCAGCTGCTCACATCAATCCCATTCACTCCCCCCCGCAGCATATCCACCTGCCTCCCTTCCCCCTCTCACATGTACTCACTTATCACCTGCCAGCCTGTGACACCGCCGCTCTTCCGAACGTCTTATTCTGCCTTCTGCTCTCCAATACCTTGCATCCAGATCTGATGGTCTCTACCCGAAACGTCGGCTGTTTATTTCCCTCCAGAGATGCGGCCTGAGACGCTGAGCTCCTCCAGCTCTTTGTGTGTGAGTCCCCAGCTTCCAGCATCTGCAGAATCATCTGTGCTCCCCTCCTGTCCGAACTGTCCTCTGTCCTGCGTGGAACACTTGCATCCTGGAACACTGAGCTGCCAGTCCGGCTCTTCATCAGCCGTGTTTCTGTTATGGCGATAATATCCCTGTCTCCAGAGCCAACACACGTGTTGGGTTCGTCCGCCTGGCCCATTAGGCCTCTTGCATTGATTTAATCGGTTTAATGCAGTGGTCTCACCTCTCCTTCTGCGCTGCTTCTGTCCTGGATGCTGAATTTGCTCTCGCTGACTGCAGGACTTGCCTGCAACCTATCATCGGCCTGCTTCCTGCTCGGGATCCCACACATCTGCCGATATAGTCTAAATACCCCCGAGTAGCACCTGCAAATCTCCCGCCCCTGATATTGGTCCCCTTCTAGTTGAGGTGCAACCCGTCCCTCTTGTGTATAGTTGTGTATAATTTGTGTTCAATTTAAGTTTTTCTTTTGAATGCTGCTCATATGATGCAAGGTATTGGGAATAGCTGTGTTGTCAATGTGGTCGGTATGACTCGTTGGGCCGAGGGGCCTGTATACATACAGTATTGCTCTGTGGCTCTGTGTGCCTGTGGCGCTGCTGCAAGTCAGTATTTTGTGACACTTGTGCCTTCATCTACTTGTGCATAAGACAAAGAAATCAACGTCGACTTTTGGAGAGGTCACATTTGCTCCAGAACAGATCCCAATGATCCAGGAACCCGAATCCATGCCCCTTGCACCAGCCCCTCAGCCACACATTCATCTGGCCCATCTTTCTGTTTCTGCCATCACTGGAACGTGGCACTGGAAGTAATCCAGACATCCTTGCCCGTGTTGTTCTGGTTTTTAGCCTCTTCCTTAATTGGTAATTGGCTTATTATTGGTCATTGTTATTTTCACATGTTACGGGACACAATGAAAAGCTTTGTTTTGTATGCCATCCAGACCGATCATTCTATACAAAAGTACATCGAGATAGTGCAAAAAGAAAAAAAAAATAGCAGAATGCAGAATAAAGCGTTATTGTTCCAGAGAAGGTGCAGTGCAGGCAGACAGTTAGGTGCAAGGGCAAAGGCGAGGTATTTTGTGAGGTCAATAGTTCAACTTTAACGTATGAGCGTTTCGTTCCAGAGTCCAATCACAGCGGGATGGAAGCTGTCCTTGAGCCTGTTGGTACGTGTTTTCCGGGATTTGTATCTTCTGCCCGTTAGGAGGATGGAGAGGAGAGAATGCTGGGGTGGTGAGGTCTTTGATTATGCTGGCTGCTTTGCCGAAGCAGCGAGCAGACCTTTCAGGGAGGGGAGACTGGTTTCCTTGAAGTGCTGAGTTGTGTCCAAAACTGCAGTTTGTTGCATTCACGGGCAGAACAGTTGTCATACAACCCGAGATGCATCCGGACAGTATACTTTCTCCAGTGAATCTGTAAAAATAGGTGCAGAGGATACATAATTCTGGACATACACCACCTTGAGTCATTGCTTGACTGTGAATGAGTGTCAGTCATTGAAGACAGGATGAAGGCTGGGTCAATGTTGGAATGCAATGGCAGGTGGGCCTCAGAGTTTCCGAAGGCATGTACTGAGACAAGGAACTCCTCACCAATTCCCAAGCCTCCCTTCATTGATCCCTTGATTTGAAATTATTGGTCTCCAGCACTGCCTCCATCCCATGACCAGACTTGGTTCCTGCTCCATCATCAAGACACACAAAGTCCTATCAGCATTGTGGGAACAGAAGTTAGATGTTTGTGCGTGGTCTGACATGGTGCAGGTATAATGGGCGGTGACTGTATTCATCACTGCACTGCTGCCACAAGTGAGATTAATTCCCAGAAACACGGATGTCTCTATTTCATTGGAAAAATGTATCACCTGTTGACCAGGTTCTGAGGTCAGGCGTGGGCTTCATCAGATCGGAGACGGGTGGTGAAAGAGGGGGCACGGATACCAACCTGTTGGGGCCTGTAATTCCGACTGGGGTTGGGAAATTTGAGAGTTAAGGATTAAGGAGATGTGGTCAGAAGTCAGCTGTCTGAGCCGTGGGGAATTGAAGGTCAAAAACGCATGGGGGGGGGGGAGGGGTACTGCAGAACAGGAATAATGAAGGCAGTAGACCTGAAAGTTGGCACGTGTTCAGTGGGTTGCCTTGCTGTTTGGGGAGGTTGTTAATATTGGCGAGGGATGTTTGCACGGCTCCCACTCCAGTGATGTGAAGCCCATTGGTTTCGTGGAGTTCACGGTGGGATGTCTCTGTGACCAAGTAGTCGAAGTTCTTAATGTCAGACTGTAAACATCAACCATTGCTCCAGTGGAGAAATTGCACGGGCGAATCACAAACTGCCTGGCTGGATCTTCTGACTGATGAAAAATGAACCAGCCAGTTGTTACCACGATTCATTACAACATAAAGAATATTTGTATGATTTAGCTGGGGATGAAACATTAGGATGCACATGAATGCTTTCCCCCAGGTAGGCATTTGTAACTATTTGAGTGAATTTTGCTGGAATATTTTGGTGAATTGTGATATGTTAGTATTGTTGCAGGACGTCCATGGAGAGAAGAAGTTGATTGAATATGGAACTGGTTCCTGAGGACAGAACATTGGTCTACAAGAATCAGTGAAGTGACTTTTATTTTTGTACAGACGTCGGGTTTCAGAAGTTACTGACAATGAGTGGGTTGTTTTGTTTGGGAAGTGGGATTATGGGGTTGGAGGGAAAACCAAAGTCAGGGGTGTGGCAAAGTGGTTGGCAGTGAATTGCACAGATCAATGTTTTCTCTTCACAGAAAATCCTTTGGTCTATCACGGCCACCTTTGTGACCCTGCTACCTAAGGTACTGTTCTTGCATTTTCAGTTGTACAAGTTTGATTCGTACTAAAAACTGCTTTAGGTTTGGGTTAGGCCTAGGCTTAGGTGCAGTGATGCATTCCGCAGCGTATACAGATGAGGAAATTCGAGACCTTGGGAACCACTGGGAAAGGTTTCGGAACTGTTAGCAGTTTGTGCTTGTTGCAGGGTCCACTCTCTTGAGTAAATACCTCTGAACTCGCTCCATCTATTTATAGTACCGACAGTGTTCAGACCACGGGTTTGGATGAGATGTCAGACTACAGACAGCAAGACTTGTTTTTTGTTCGTGTACTTCATTACTGGCCACACTGGTAACTGCCGGTTTCACGTGGCCCACATCTTAATCCCACAGTCCGATTTCACTTGCCTTTGTCTACCACAGCCTTTGGTTGCATTCTGGGGTTCAGGTGAAATATCCCCTTTCTGAGAAGGAGGGTGGGTGTTAAAGGAGCTGTCCTGCTCGATGATTGGCAGGGACTGGGTGCGGACGCTGCTGGTTTGGAAGGTCAGCTATTCGATTGGGATGATCCTGCAGAAGAGGAATTTTTAGGGAACTGGATGAAGGTGTGTGATTGCATCTGGATCCTACCAGCACCAACATTTCGGCATTCGATGGAATGGAAAGAGGCCAAGTCGATCATGGTGCCTGTGGCTTTGATTCTAAATTGTGTTCTATGTTACTTTGGCTAGCAGAATCGTCCCGGTTTTTATTTGAGCCAATTAATTGTTTTGAGCTGTTGTCAGGATCAGCCTAGTTGCATTATTTTATGTCCCTTTTGGAAGCCGACTCTCTATGGGATTTTTTTTCATGATTCCGAAATACCAAATGTCTCTTTCTGTTTTGTGACATTTTGAGTCAGAATTATCGAACCAGTTTGGGATGTTTTGCCGTTATACTGCTCCATGTTATTATCCAAGTTTGTTACGGCAAGCGAGAGAAGAGATTGCTGCGCCTGTAGCGAAGATATTTGTGACATCTCTGGCCACAGAAGTCGTGGCAGATGATTGGAAATTGGCAAATGTTAATCCTTTGTTTAAGAAAGGGAGTAGGAATAACCCTGGAAGTTACAGACCAGTGAGACTTACTTCAGTGGTGGGCAAATTACGGGAGAATATTCATAGAGACAGTATTTATGGGCATTTGGAGAATCATTGGCTGAATAGGTTTATTCAGAATGGCTTCGAAAGGGGCAGGTCGTGCCTCAGGAGCCTGATTGAATTCCTAGAGGATGTGACAAAGCACGTTGATGAAGGTTGAGCAGTGGATGTGGTGTACATGGATTTTAATAAGGCGTTACACCAGCCTCCCCTCCTAGGACTCTGTCTTTACCTCTTATTATATTGGTGAAGCAGCCAGCATAATCAAAGAGCTACCCACCCAGGACATTTATCTCCTCTTCCATCGGGTAGACGATCCGTGTGCCTGAGGGCACGTACCACCAGGCTTAAGGACAGCTTCTACCCCACTGTGATAAGACTATTGAACAGTTCCCTTATACATTCAGATGGACTATGACCTCACAATCTACCTTGTTTTGACATTGCACCTTACTGTACTGCACTTTCTCTGTAGCTGTGACACTTTACTCTGTACTGTTATTGTTTTTACCATCAATGCACTCTGTACGAACTCAACGTAACTGCATTGTGTAATGAATTGACCTGTACGATAGGTTTGTAAGACAAGCAATTCATTGTACCTCGGTACAAGTGACAATAATAAACTAATACCAACACCAATAAGATTCCTCATGGAAGACCAATTCAGAAAGTCAGGAAGCATGGACCCAGGGAAACCAGGCTGTGAGGATTCAGAATTGGCTCGCCCATAGAAGGCAGAGGGTGGTGTTGGATGGAATGCCTTTTGCCTGAGTTCGGTGACCAGTGGTGTTCCACAGAGGTCAGTTATGGGACGCCTGCTGTTTGTGATTTATATAAATGACTTGGATGAGGATGTGTAAGTGTGGTTTTCTGATGACACAGAGATTTATGGTACAGCGGATAGTGCAGAATATTGTTGTAGATGACACAGGATGTTTATAGAATGCTTAGCTGGGCTGAGAAGTGGCAGATGGAGTTCAACCCGGATGTGTGATGTGAAAAACTTCGGAAGATTGAATTCCAAGGCAGAATACAAGGGTAATGGCAGGACTCTTAGCAGTTTAGAGGAACAGAGGGATCTTGGGGTCCAGGTCCATAGAACCCTCAAGTTTGCCGCGCAGGTCGATAGTGTTGTTCAGAATGCTTAATGAGGGTTGGCATTCATTATTCGGGGGATTGAATTCAAAAGCCGCAAGATGATGTTGCAGCCCTATAGAGCTCCATTTAGACCACACTTGGAGTATTATGTTCAGTTCTGGTCGCCTCATTATAGATAGGATGTTGAAGCTTTAGAGAGGGTTCAGAGGAGATTTACCAGGATGTTTCCTGGATTGGAGATCATGTTTTATGAGGATACGTTGAGTGAGCCCGGGCTTTTCTGTTTGGAGAGAAGGGGGAAGGTATAAGGAGGATGTCAGAATTAAGTTTGTTAAACTGACAGTGGTGGGTGCGTGGAACGCTCTGCGTGTGGAGGTTGTGGGGACAGGTACATTCGGGACAATTAAGATACTCTTAGATATACACATTAATGATGGAGAAATGGGGAGCAATGCAGGAGGGAAGGGTTAGATAGATCTTAGACCAGGATAAAATGTCGGCACAACATCAAAGTTAGTCTTGCCCCAATTTGTGGCATTAATTTGCGGACTTGCCCTAACTTCTCCATCACTTTGTTAATTCTAATATAACTTCGGTCACTGGGCCCAAAATACTCCCCCACTGGCGCATTAGTCATTTACCCAGCCTCATTTCTCGAGAGGAGATCGAGCATTCCGGCTGGAGATTGGTATGAAAGATTCGTCCTATTTTATATCAAAACGACCTGTGGACAAGTAGCGACAGTCACCAAATGAAAATATTAAATGAAACAGATAGGTTTACACATTACTGTTTAATTATTTAAATATATACAGAGTTGTTCAAATGTTTAAAGAACACACATCATGCACAGATCCTATTGTCCTCTTTATACATTCCATATATTTAATTGATCTGTGGTGCGAATAAATCTGACAAAAGAATCCCTGAATGATTCGTGTTCACCTCACTCCTGAGAGGAACGCTAATTAATGCAGATTTCCAAAACGTAATGGGACTTTGTTTTTGTTTCTTCGTTCTAATTGTTTTTCTTTCTACTAAAAATGTGTATAATTTATCATTTATGTTTTTCTTGTCAATATTGCAAAAATAGTGCTGTGTGGCTGTGATGTTACGGCCAGTAAGGTTATCATTGCACCTGTGCAGACATGAACTTGTGCACGTGACAATAAACTCGGCTTTGATTTGACTTTAAGTAAAGGTACAGATTGTATAGTTTAATTTATACACAAGGCATATTTAATAAATCTGTGTTGCGAATAAGTCGGACAATAGAATGTGTCAATAATTTGTGCTCACCTCACCCCTGAGAGACAATCCGATTCTTCTCGGTAATCATTTCAATTTATTAAAATAATACAGTTTTCTGATTTGGCGTTGGATATCCATCTGTCTGGATGCACAAATGCCGCTATTCATTGAGTATGTCGCTCTCTGTCACTCTGACATTCTTCAGCACCCAACCTACAACGATTTACCTCACCAGTGCCAGTTTCTTCACCAAAATTTAAAACACTGTCCAGCCAGAGAGATTGGCAAGCCCCAGTATCTCTACGGATTTTCACTGGCACCTGGGGTGACCCATCATTCAGTGAAAGAAAACCCTCCGATACATAAGAACGGAATTCCTTTCTCACCTCTTCCAACTTCTCAGCTTTCACCTTTGGCAAGAACTGATCTTTAACAACATCTCCTAAATCTTTTTGATTTTTAATTACCTGAAAGCAAGCATTGGACACGGCTTCCTTCCTTTTCTTCAAAAGGGCACAATTAGCTATTACATGGCCAGGTTTCTTACAGTAATAACAAGTACGCTCAACAGGTTTCTCCAGCACTGGCTTCTTTTCATCCTTCCCTTTTTGATTACCTCCCAATTTAATCTCCGGTTTACCTGGATTGTCCTTATAACTCTTTTGAAAGGTTTTAGGTGGTCTCCATTTGGATTTATGGGTAAAAACATCATCATCTGCCAACCTAGCAGTTTCTTGTAAAGTTTCCACCTCCTTTTCATTTAAATATGTTGTTACTTCAGCTGGTAAACATCTTTTAAAGTCTTCCACTAACATCTCATCTGCCAATTTCTCATAATCCCCAATTACATTTTTAGCCATGCACCATCGTTCAAAGCATATTCTCTTTCCATTGGCAAATTCCATGTATGTCTGATCTTCAGATTTCTTCAAGTCTCTAAATTTTTGTCTATAAGCTTCAGGTCCCAATTCATCGGCCTTAACACAGCTTGTTTTACCATTGTATAATCAGCTGCATCCTCAACCGACAAAACAGAATAAGCTTGTTGAGCTTTACCTTTAATTACACTCAGTAACATAAGAGCCCATCCTTCCTTTGGCCAGTTTCAACTCACAGCAACCTTTTCAAAATGTTGGAAATACTGATCAACCTGATCTTCCTCAAAAGGAGGGACTAATCGAACTTCCCGGCTGGCTAAAAAAATCATCAGAATCAGATTACAAACACTTTCACTTCATTTTTAACCCATGCCGGCCACTGTTTTTCCTTCTCCTCCCTATCCAGATCCATCCTCCTCAATTCCATCTGAGCTTTCCTTTCCTCTGCCTCAGCCTCAAACTTCAACCGAATTAATTCCCGTTCCCGTTCAGCCTCTAACTCTACTTTCCTTTCTTCGGCCTCTATCTTTGCCAGCTGCACCTGTGCCTCAGAAATCGCTGGTTCACTGCCAGGAAACTGTTTTAACTCCTCCTCCTCAAACACCTTCTTCTCCACATAATGGCCAGCCATCAGTCTCTGAATATCTGCCTTTCTCATAAATCGCGTTACTGCCTCAAGATGTAGCTCTGCAGCAATCTTCACCAAATCAGGCTTTCTCATCCCTTGCAATCCTCCAGGGGTGGGCTCTTTTTCAAAAATGTATCCATTGTTGCCGGTTTCCACACACACAAGCCAATTAAAAAGAATTTATCAGACCGAACACAATTAGTCGTCCACTAAGACCCCAATTTGTTCAAACTCAGACCTCCCTCGTCATTCTTTGGATTGGATCCCGGACGAGCCCCCAATTTTGTCACGAACCAGCAACAAAAGAAACACACTGGGTTATGATTCCGTGTTGAAACTACTTTATTAATAACTACTTACGATAATAAGAAAAAATAAAAGTAAAAATGTTAGTATGTTAGAAGTAAAAATGTTAAACCTTGAACATTAACCCCAAAATTAAACTCTTCGTGTGTGTGGCAAAGTAACAAACTCCAAGTCTAGGAATGGTTCTTAAAGTACAGTTCAGCAAACCATAAGGTGAAACATGAGCAAAGGCTTCTTCAACAACCACCGTTGTCTGAAGATAAGACGTAGATGTAAAGAACATAGAGAGAGTAATTACTAAATCCAAAATGTTCCACGATGGAACCCAAACAACATCTCAGTGTTTACCCGGTAGTGACTTCCTCACCCCGAAAAGGATCCGACTCGTCGTCGTCCACACAAATACCTGTTTCCATCGATAGAGAAACTAGCAGGCTGGTGTCTCTCTCCCCTTTCTCTCTCTCTCCTCTGACTGAAATCGACTGAACTCTTCAGCAACGTCATTACGTCCTTTTGTCACAAACCAGCAACAAAAGAAACACACTGAGCATGATTCAGTGTTAAAAACTATTTTATTAATCACTACTTATGATAATACTTAAAATAAAAGTAAAAATGTTAGTACGTTAGAATTCAAGAATGTTAACCCTCGAACGTTAACCCCAAAACTAAACTCTTCGTGTGTGTGTGTGACAAAGTCCAAAACTCCCAGTTCCTGAATGGTTCTTAAAGTTCAGTTCCGCAAGCCATAAGGTGAAACATGAGCAAGGGCTTCTTCAACAACCACCGTTGTCTGAAGATAAGATGTAGATGTAGAAAAACATAGAGAGAGTACATACGAAATCCAAATGTTCCACGATGGAACCCAAACGACACTTCAGTGTTTACTCGGTAGTGACTTCCTCACCCCGAAAAGCATCCGAACCGTGGTCGTCCACATACAAATACCTGTTTCCTTCTACAGGTCAGCAACAAAGTGAACTCCACCGGATTACTTCCAACTTCCATACATGGATTTCAGTGGCAAACACAGTTATTGTTTCTCATCCATCGATAGAGAAAACAAGCAGGCTGGTGTCTCTCTCCCTTCTCTCTCTCTCTTCTTCCTCTTCTTCAACAACGTCATTACGTCCTTTATCTTCTATTGACGTAAGCACGCCCCACACACAAATACACACACACTCTCTATCTTAAAGGGACTTTCACTGAGTCCGTAACACCTCCCACCTAAAAAAAAATTTTTCCAAGAAAGTTTTAACCGCGCATACAGTTAGTAATGTTAATAATTATCATGCTACACAACTACAGACTATCAGATTAGTACAGATACATGTTTCCCATTTAACATCGGGAAAGACAATCAGCAATCACATTATCTTTGCCTTTAATGTGAGTTATCATGAGATCAAACTCTTGCAAAATTAAACTCCAGTTTAACAGCCTTCTGTTCTTGTTTTTGACTCGGCTCAGAAACACCAATGGGTTATGATCTGTATACACAGTCAATGGTTTCTGAGCGGTGCAAACATATACACTGAAATGTTGCAAGGCTAAAACAAGCGACAGTAATTCTTTCTCTATGGTGGAATAATTCTTTTGATGCTCATTAAATTTCTTTGAAAAGTAAGCTACAGGATGGTCAATATCATCAAGGTCACCCTTCTGCAACAACACATCTCCTGCAGCTTCATCACTGGCATCTACTGCTAATGAAAATGGCTTTTCAAAGTCAGGTGTTCTGAGCACAGGATGGTAGCATAAAATGGCTTTCAGCTTCTCAAATGCTTCTTGACAAGAATCTGTCCAAACAAACTTTACTCCCTTCTTCAGAAGATTAGTTAGGGGAAGAGCAATATCAGCAAAATTTTTACAAAATTTTCGATAATATCCAACCATTCCCAAAAATCTTCTAACAGTCCTCGTACCTGTGGGAATAGGGAACTCAGATATTGCTTGAACTTTTGCCTGAACAGGAGCTTGCTTGCCTTGACCTACAACATAACCAAGATACGTCACAGTGGCATGGCCAAATTCACTTTTAGCCAAGTTAACTGTAAGGTTAGCCTTGGAAAGTCTTTCAAACAACCTTTCTAACGCAGAGATGTGATCTTCCCAAGTATCATTCCCAGTCACTAAGTCGTCAATGTAGGCATCTGTATGTTTTAACCCATGAATCACTGAATTAATCATTCTTTTAAATGTTGCCGGAGCATTTTTCATTCCAAATGGCAAAACATTGTATTCATACAATCCAGAAGGGGTTACAAAGGCTGAAATCTCCCTTCCTCTATCTGTTAATGGAACACACCAGTACCCTTTTAATAGGTCAATCTTTGTAAGAAATTTTGCCTTTCCTACTCTGTCTATGCAATCATCCACCCTAGGAATCGGGTAAGCATCTGACTTTGTTACAGCATTCACTTTCCTGTAATCTGTGCAAAATCTAACAGTTCCATCAGGTTTAGGTAAAATAACACAGGGCGAACTCCAATTTGAAGTAGAATGTCTAATAATATCATTTTCCAACATGTACTTTATTTCCTGATCAACAAGTTTACTTTTCTCTACATTCATTCGATATGGGTGTTGTTTGATTGGTTTTGCATCCCCAACATCAACATCATGGGTAATTATCGATGTTCTGTTTGGAACATCTGGGAACAGATTTTTAAATTTTAAAATTATTTCTCTCATCTGTTGTTTTTGTGAAACTTGTAAATGGTCCAACTTCGTTTCAAGGTTCTCCAGGATATTTTGGTTTTTTAGTTTCGATGGAACAATATTTGGTCTAAATTGGCCTTCCTCAACATCAACATCAGGCACTCTAGAAACAACCTTTACACCATCCACCAAGGCCACAACTGAATCCCTCTCATAATAAGGTTTTAGCATGTTTACATGACAGAGTTGTGTTTTCTTGCGTCTATCTGGTGTTTTGATTATATATGTTAGATCAGTCACTTGAGATTCAATAACATAGGGTCCAGAAAAACGAGCTTGCAAGGGATTATTTTGGCTAGGGAAAAATACCAACACCTTTTGCCCCACTGCGAATGTCCTAGGCCGAGCACGTCTATCAAAATATGTCTTCATTCTTATCTGGCTTGTTTTCAGATTCTCTCTCGCTAGCTGGCAGACTCTCTCCAACCGAGTTTTAAATTTTTGGACATAGTCCAACAGACTCAAGTGAACTTCCTCATTAACCCATTGCTCTCTTAACAACTCCAAAGGTCCTCTCACCCGATGTCCAAACACAAGCTCAAACGGACTAAATCCGATTGACTCCTGGATCGATTCTCTAACGGCAAACAGAAGTAAATGGATACCTTCGTCCCAATCCTTGGTGTTTTCAAAGCAATAAGTCTTCAGCATATTTTTGAGAGTAGAATGAAATCTCTCCAGAGCTCCCTGAGATTCTGGGTGATATGCAGATGATACAATCTGCTTTGCTCCCAGCTCATAGACTATTTGTTGAAAAATGTTTGACATAAAATTACTACCTTGATCAGATTGGATTTCTTTTGGCAAACCAAACAAGGTAAAAAATTTTACAAGAGCCTTTGACACCGTCTTGGCCTTAATATTTCTAAGGGGTATTGCCTCTGGAAATCTAGAAGTGGCACACATGATGGTTAACAAATACTGATTTCCAGTCTTAGACTTTGGTAAGGGGCCAACACAGTCCACAATCACCTTCGAAAAGGGTTCACCAAAAGCAGGAATTGGTTTCAACGGAGCCACAGGGGGTTTTTGATTTGGTTTACCTACCATCTGACCTGTGTGGCAGGTTCGACAAAACATCACCACATCTTTTCTCAAACCAGGCCAATAGAATTGTTTCAAGATCTTCCCTACAGTTTTATTCACACCAAAATGACCACCCAAAGGCATACTATGGGCCAGGTTTAAAATCTCATCCCTATAAACTTTTGGAACAACAACCTGATGAATAACTTCCCATTCCTCAGTAACAGGAACATGAGGAGGTCTCCATTTCCTCATTAACACTCCATTTTTGACATAGTATCCAGTTGGCACCTTTTCAATCTCCTCACATGAGAGAGCTTTTTTTTTCAATTCTGTCAACTCAGGGTCCTTTGTCTGTTCCACCATAAAATCCTTCCTCGACAAACACAAATCTTTAAATTCAGGCTCACTATAAGGATGTTGATCCTCCAGTGAAGACAGAAAAGTCTCAGATAAGGCATCAAAATTTTCTTCCTGTTTAGGACTGTCACAAGGAACCACATCAGACTGCACCGGACTGTCTGTCTTGGCTAATTCTCTAGCTCTAGCTCGAGTCACCGCACATGATGGGTAAACATCTGGATCATCCTCAGACTCATCAATCCTTGGTTTGGTTGTTAACCGTACCACAGGATCACTTTCTCCATCTGCAAGGTCATTTCCCAATAACAAAGAAACTCCTTCCACTGGCAAACTAGGTCTTATCCCTATCTCGACTGGTCCTTCTACGAACTTTGACTTTAAAATCACCCTGTGAAAAGGGACAGACATGGTCTCACCTGTAACGCCTCGTACTAGATTTACTTCACCAGTGTCACTTTCTTCACCAAAATTTAAAACACTGTCCAGCAAGAGAGATTGACTAGCCCCAGTATCTCTAAGAATTTTCACTGGCACCTGGGGTGACTCATCATTCAGTGAAACAAAACCCTCTGATACATACGAACGGAATTCCTTTCTCACCTCCTCCAACTTTTCCGCTTTTCCCTCTTGCAAGGACTGATCTTTAACAGCATCTCCTAAACCTTTTTGATTTTTAATTGCCTGAAAACAAGCATTGGGCCCAGCTTCCTTCTTTTTCTTCAAAAGGGCACAATTAGATATCACGTGGCCAGGTTTCTTACAGTAATAACAAGTACGCTCAACAGGTTTCTCCAGCACTGGCTTCTTTTCATCCTTTCCTTTTTGATTACCTCCCAATTTAATCTCCGGTTTACCTGGCTTGTCTTTGTAACTCTTTTGAAAGGTTTTAGGTTGTCCCCATTTGGATTTATGGGTTAAAGCATAATCATCTGCCAACCTAGCAGTTTCTTGTAAAGTTTCCACTGCCTTTTCATTTAAATATGTTGTTAATTCAGCTGGAACACATCTTTTAAAGTCTTCCACCAGCATCAATTCTGTCAATTTATCGTAATCCCCATCTACATTTTTAGCCAGGCACCATCGTTCAAAACATATTCTCTTTCCATTGGCAAATTCCATATAAGTCTGATCTGCAGATTTCCTCAAGTCTCTGAATTTTTGTCTATAAGCCTCAGGGACCAATTCATAGGCCTTCAAAATAGCTTGTTTTACCTTGGTATAATCAGCTGCATCCTCAGCAGACAAAGCAGAATAAGCTTTTTGAGCTTTACCTTTAATCACACTCTGTACCATAAGAGCCTATCCTTTCCTTGGCCAGTTTGAACTCACAGCAACCTTTTCAAAATGTTGGAAATACTGATCAACCTGATCTTCTTCAAACGGAGGGACTAATCGAACCTACCTGCTGGCTGAAAAACCATCATCAGAATCAGATTCCGAACTCCTACGCTTCATTTGTAACTCTTGCTGCCTCTGTTTCTCCTTCTCCTCACTATCCAGCTCCATCCTCTTCAATTCCATCTGCTTCATAGCTAGATCAGCCTCTATCTTCATCTGAGTTAGCTTTTGTTCAGTCTCTGATTTCTTTTGTTCGGCCTCTAATCTCTTTTCCTCTCGTTCAGCTTCTATCTTTAACTGGGTTTGCTCGCGTTCAGCTTCTATCTTTAACTGGGTTTGTTCTCGTTCAGCCTCTATCTTTGCCAGCTGCACCTGTGCCTCAGAAATTGCTATTTCACTGCCAGGAAACTGTTTTAACACTTCCTTCTCAAACACCTTCTTTTCCACATAATGGCCAGCTATCAGTCTCTGAATATCTGCCTTTCTCATAGACTGCTTTACTTCTGTAAGGTTTAGCCTTGTAGCAATCTTTATCAGATCATCCTTTTTCGCCACCTCCAATCCCTTTTGGGTTGGTGACTCCAAAAATGCCTTAATATCCATTGCTGCTGGTTTCCACACACATAAGCCAATTAAAAAGAATTTATCAGACCTCCCTCAAAAATCTTTGGATTGAATCTCGAACAAATCTCGTCAATCTGGGGTACAATCCCAGACGACACTCGTTAACCTTGGGAACTATCCCGGACGAGCCAACAATTTTGTCACAAACCAGCAACAAAAGAAACACACTGAGCATGATTCAGTGTTAAAAACTATTTTATTAATCACTACTTATGATAATACGTAAAATAAAAGTAAAAATGTTAGTACGTTAGAATTCAAGAATGTTAACCCTCGAACGTTAACCCCAAAACTAAACTCTTCGTGTGTGTGTGTGACAAAGTCCAAAACTCCCAGTTCCGGAATGGTTCTTAAAGTTCAGTTCCGCAAGCCATAAGGTGAAACATGAGCAAGGGCTTCTTCAACAACCACCGTTGTCTGAAGATAAGATGTAGATGTAGAAAAACATAGAGAGAGTACATACGAAATCCAAATGTTCCACGATGGAACCCAAACGACACTTCAGTGTTTACTCGGTAGTGACTTCCTCACCCCGAAAAGCATCCGAACCGTGGTCGTCCACATACAAATACCTGTTTCCTTCTACAGGTCAGCAACAAAGTGAACTCCACCGGATTACTTCCAACTTCCATACATGGATTTCAGTGGCAAACATTGTTATTGTTTCTCATCCATCGATAGAGAAAACAAGCAGGCTGGTGTCTCTCTCCCTTCTCTCTCTCTCTTCTTCTTCTTCAACAACGTCATTACGTCCTTTATCTTCTATTGACGTAAGCACGCCCCACACACACATACACACACACTCTCTATCTTAAAGGGACTTTCACTGAGTCCGTAACACTTTATACTTTGTTGACGTAAGCACGCCACAAAGACACACACGCACACACAGACACACAGACACACAGACACACAGACACACAGACACACAGACACACACACACACACACACACACACACACACACACACACAGACACACACACACACACACACACTCTACTAACTCTATCTTAAAGGGACATGCACCGAGTCCGGAACAATGGGATAGAATTGTGTATCCTCTCCTCCCTCCCCGTCTCCTTTCCAGGCAGCACCTTCGGCTCCTCCGCCTGCATCCACCACATCACACCGTCTCCTTCAAATTCAGGCACACCCAGGTGACCAGGCAGTTTCTAGGTTGTATTCCATTTGTCAGCAATGGAAGTTAGTGCTCGAGGTTAGAGAGGCGGAATCAGATCAGCGGGACCGCAGTGCAGACAGCCGGCAATGGGTAGAATGGATTCCTTCAGTACTATTTACTTACGGAGGCCTTGACTCTCCTCTTCGTTGTAATATGCCAAGAATCTTACGGTAACGTTTCAGTTTATAAATACATCGAGCGACCAAGCAGAGATCAGGAAACCAGACAGACACGTACCTCCTCTCTTCACCCTTTGAGCAGTGATGTGTGCAGAAACCAGCAGAAATCCAATCATGATCACCAGCGCCTTCATCGTGTTGTACCGAGCTCCTCAGAGTCAAGATCAGGAGGCTGGAGCAGGAATGTTCTGTGTGTGAACCTCGATCGTTTGCTGCCTTTCTATTACGCCACACAGGGAAGGACAGTGAATTAACCCTCCGGAAAGGCGTCTCCTCCTTGTGCGATGTGATCATTTGGCTGGTCGGAGCAGAAGGTCTGTGAACCACGAATCAGGCTTATGTGGTTCAGCCACATCTCAGGACGCAACACAGCAAGTCATCAATGATCATGTGTCAGGTACCCACCGCCAACTCCCACCGAGCTGCCCAGCAACACCATCGGGGCAACTTTAGCCAATCAACGAGTTTGCTGTGGTTCAGGACAAGGCACTCACAATCGCATGGTCAGGTTTTCACAGGAAGGGCAATTCGGCCATCGACTGGCTGCCGTCTCCTCCTTCATGATACTGGAATTTGAGTGCAGAGCAGCCCCCTCTGCATTAACGCCGGGACCATTGGTGGGTCTTCTTGTTCTTGAAGCCAGAGCCATCACAAGGGGACAGTTTAACAAATCGAGCGCTGGGTTTCGAGTGAATCTAAATGTTGGCGTCAAACGTGAGAGCTGGCTGATGGTGATCTGGTGAATCAGTACAGAGCTGAAAAGCAACTTCCGGAATTCTGCTTATCTTGCCATGAAAGACATCACATCAGCAAACTACTTCCAGCGTTTTATCTGCTCGTGTTCAGATTTGCAGCAGCTGCCGCACTTTGAGGGCTGGGCAGGTGGGTGCTGTTTGATCTTAACCTCTTCAAAGGCTGCACTTCAATGACCTTGCAAAACCCGATTTTGCGCAACATTTGCACCTATTGAAAACACCGAAGAAAAATGCTGCACAGACTTTTGCGTTTTGCCTCAATTGGCCCAGTTGAGACATGTGCCTTTTCGTTCACTCAATGGGACCTTTCCATTCTCCGCGAACCCTCTCCTTTGCCGAACGGCTACTCCCTTTAGATCTACAAATAGTCCACCGTTCTCGTGAAAATGTGCACGTTGAAAGTGCTGCTGTTGTTCAGCGGGCCAGGGGTTGGCATTCATCGGAGTGAATGCAGAACTTCAGCTCCTTCCTTCCACTGACGCTGCTTGACCTGCTAAGTGTTTCCAGAATATATATATATTTTTTCTTTCAGCTTTCCAGGATCCGCAGTTTTCACTAAGATGTTTTTTTTTACATTTACGCAAAACATCAACATTTCATTGCTGAACTTTGCCAAAGATGAGAAATAACTGAGCATCTGCCAGTTGTCCACTGAAGGCGTGTCCACTGACGGAAAGAAGTACCGAGCGAACTCGCCGCAGACACTGTTGTGACAAAACCGACACAGCGGTTGTGACCCCGACGTGATTCGAACAAACAGCCTTCTGATCTGGAGTCAGACGCGCTACCGTTGCGCCACAAGGTCTCGCGGAAATCTTTATGTCATGGAAGAAATGTCGATGATCCGTCGAAGTGGGAGAGATGCTTCAGCCAGAGAGCATTGATAATTGCGCAGCATTCCCGCTCTGTCACACAGCTGCTGCCGGCGGAGCGCTGCGGATCCCTGCCTGAGCCGTGCCTCGGAGCGTCTTTCCCTTCATTGACCCAGTTCAACTCCATATGGCGAGCACACAGTCTCCCGACAGATCGTCTCATGTTTTGTCTTCGTAGATTCTTTGAGAGGAATTTAAATGAACGCTCCCTCGCCTCCGCTCCACCTGCTCAGTGTTTCATTTACACTGATGCTCGTGGCTCTGGTTAACAGGGTGGCGGCTGTCTACATTTCCCGGGCGCGGCTTCCAGAACTTCAGCCCCCGGCCTCCTGTGTTGATTCCCATTTCGCACTGAGAATACACTGCGCTGCTCTGATCCGCTCCTTCATGGCACCGTCAGCACCAGGCCGGATTCTCTGGTGCGGCGGTGAATATGTTCGCCAGAAATTGACTGTCTGAAACCCATAGAAACACGTTGACACCTTGCCCAAGAGTCTCCTTCCTCGCCCAACCGACTGATTTCCTTCATTTACATCTTGTCATTTCCTGGTCAACGTCCTGTTGGTTTCTCTGTTCCCCTTTAACTGGTTCATCAGTTTCAGTACTGCAGCGGTTATCACATTCGTCTCACACGCTAAAGGTCCCCAGTTCGACCCTGGGAAGGAACATTATCTTGGTTCCTGCTCCAGTTTTTTTTTCAAGGGAGTGCGTTTTCTGTCCTTTCCCATTCACATTGACAATTGCTGTCCTTGACAAATCATGGAATGATATTGCAGTTTGCAGACAACCGATCAAACTTCTGTGCCCACCGGCAGCGGGATGAAGCACAGGACCAGTTTAGTACCGAGAATCTGGCACGAAATACAATCACCTCCATCGCGTTCTCGCTGTGTCTGAATCTCTCGCCACGTCTCCTTCTCACCATTCTGCTCCTCGTCGGTCTGTCTCCCTCTCCGTTTCCTTCTCTCACTCTCCCAGGTAGACACCGTTATTGTTAATTTCTCTGTCTTGTTGTTTTTTCTTTGTCTTTCAGATTTAAAACTCCGCCTCTCTCACACAGAATGGAGGTCTCCAGACCACACACTGACTGTGAAATCTGTGGTGCAGTTCAAACCCCTGGCCTTGATTCATCCGGAGGCACTTTCATTTGCGGCGGGATGACCATAAATGTTGCGGCAGCTGATCTGTCCCTCAGTGGGTTCAATCTTTTATTTATACCGGGAGCCATTTTCTTTTCGGTATTTCAGACGTCAGTCTCGTGCGCCAGAACCGATCAGCGACCTGGCAGAGTGGGCTGAACATTGGGCTGTTCGGGTCTGCTGTTGTGGGCCATGCGAAGCATCGAGAAGCGTTTCTGTAGTGCTGTGGTTATCACGTTCGCCTAACAGGCGAAAGGTCCCTGGTTCGAAACCACGCAGAAACATTCTGAAAACGTTTTGTTGAAATAAAGTAACGGGTAAGGGACGCAACCGGACATTTATTCAAGAAAATGCAGCTGTTGTTCCTTTCATAACCCAGAGAAGTCCCTCATCTCCTGCCCGCCGATTGACTGCACGCATCATGAGACATTACCGTATCCCACATTATCCTGAACATGGGAACCCCCTTTGCGTTCCCTCTGCCGCTCTCTTTGTTCCCGGTGTACGCACCTGATCTGCAGCGGTTCACATTGGGGTTTGGAACCTGTATCAGTAACCAGTCCACTCCCGATGGGAAGTTCGAGCAAATCAGTTTTCGCGTGTTCGATGTCCTTCACCTGTCTTACTTGCTTTCAACGACACAATCCGATGAATGGTCTCTCCGGAGATGCTGCGGTTTCCTGATGCAATGGCTTCATGGCAGCCTCTACAGCACAACCTTCTGTTCTCCGCTCACTCTCTGACTCCTTCTATGCTTTCATGCAGGCGGAACTTTGAAGAGTAAAACTCTCCTTGTGCTCGGGCCGTTCCTGCACCCACTGGGAATCACATGGTCTGCAATTCCATCCTCATTTGTTCCTGATGAGCCCTTCCACTGACGTCGTGGCTGGAATGCAGAGAAGTGAGGAGAGTGTGGGAGCCGGGCGACAGGGTGATCTGTGGGCAGTTATGTCGGAGACACTGCCGGACCAACCGAAAGGTGTGGAGAGTCATCCTGTAGAGACAGGTGGGACCCAGGCAGAAGAGGATCTTTGCATATCCCTACTTTATTTACACATCACTGTGTGTATTCCCCTGCGGAAAGACAGCCGGATGATCAGCCAGTGTTTACTGCTTGGGCAGCAGACGTTGTATTTCATGGACAGGCAGAAGCCCCCTGTCAGTGGAGAGGGGAGGGACGACGTAGTCGGCGTGTTCCAGTGACCCTTAACGCTGTTTCTGCTGTGTAGCGGGTGTCGGGTCCGCTTCACACGCGGAAGTTCCGCCACTTCAATCTTGCGCATAAATAATGTTCCAGCTTTGGCTCCGGGATGTGAGAAGATTGTGATTCCGGTCGTTCCCATGAAGCTTTACAAGAGCTGCTCAATATCCTTGCTGCAAACATCAACACCATTATTGCAGCTTGAAAACAGCTGACTCCGCTTTTAGTCCCAGAAGGGTACTCACAATGATGTGGCCTAACGATTTAGTTCCGACTCGCATTTCACCCAAATATCCCCGTCATTCTGTGGCTGTAACTGGGGTCCTTTCGCCGTGTCTCTGACGAACTCTTTCACATCGTGACTCTCTATCCGCTGCTCAGTGTTCGTTTCTCTCTCCTTGTAACTCACTGTTGTTCTCCCTCAAGCCTCTCTTTAACCAACTCTTTGTCGAACCCTGTCCCTGTCAGTCATCGACAGTGCTTATACCTGACATTCATAGAATGCCCGATATTTGGGGAGTCAACTGGTGGGCGGGGAAATGGTGTTGACGCGAAATGTCCGCCATGATCTTGTTGAAGGACGGATCAGACACGTGGCACAGAATGGTCGAACTCTGTTTATTTCCTTTTGTTCACTGAACGTTCCCGTCGTTTTACTCTGTGTCCAGACCATGTCGCCCGGTGTGAGTCTGCCATCTCCCCCCATACCGCTTCCCTCTCTGCCCTCTCGTGTGCCTCTCCCCTCTTTCTCTCTATCACCCCTCTTCCACTCTCTCCATATTTCTCTCCCCTCCCTTTCTGTCCATCTCTTTCCACTTACCCCTTTTACTCTCTGCCCCAGCCATATCTATCCCTCTACAGCTCCCCCACCTCTGTCCAATCCCGACTCTCTGTCTCTCTAACCCTCTCTCTGTCTCTGTCTCTGTCTCTGTCTCTGTCTCCATCTCTCTCTCTCTCTCTCTCTCTCTCTCTGTCTCTCTCTCTCCCTCCAACGCAGACTGCCTCGCTAATCCCGGTTCTCTCTCTCTTGAGGACACGGCGATTCTCTCGAACTCTCACACACAGACTCACTCACACTAAACCAGATTTCCACTCTCTTTTTCTCGCTAAGCACGACTGTCTCTACCCCCAACATTCTCCTCTAACCCCTCTTCTCTCTCACTCTTTTCCCGACCGTCTCTCTCTCTCTATCTATCTCTCTCCGACCCCCCCCCTCGAACCCCAACTTTCTCCCCATCTCCCTCTCTCCCTCGTTTCCCCTCTCTACTCTGTCCCTCTCCCAGTTTGCCCTCTCCTCTCCTTTCCCCAATCTCCCGCCCCCTGCTATTTCCAGGACAGAGCGTTGGAAATCATGTGGTCTCCATGTGAGGGGAAGATCCGTACTGTGCTGGGACTTACTCTCCATCGACATGACCTCAGTTGCGGACCCGGGACATTCAATAGTCACCCTTTGCCCTCTCCCTGTCACCAGGGCAGTGTGTAACTGTGGGACAGGGTGGTGCAATACATCACAAACAAATAGAGATAGTAAATCCGGATTAGATAAAACGATTGTCGGGGTTTGATAGAGAGAGAATTGGAGCTAGTGAGAGATAGAGATAGAGATAGCGAGAGAGAAAGAGAGAGAGAGGGAGAGAGAGAGAGGCCAACAGAGGCAGAGACAGAGACAGTGAGAGGCGGGGTAAGAGACAGACCGAGTCGGGATAGATAGAGAGACACGAGGTTATTCAGAGAGGGAGAGATATAGTTGGAGTTACAGAGCGTCTGGGTTACAGAGAGAGTGCAGCAGGGTTAGAGAGAGACAAGAGTCGGGGTTAGAGAGAGAGTCGGGATAAGGGAGAGAGAGAGACAGGGTTTCGAGAGAGAGAGTTGGCGTTAGAGAGAGGGAGTCGGGTTTGGAGAGGGACAGTCTGATTCGGGGTTAGAGAGAGAGACGTGGTCAGAGAGAAAGAAAGAGAAACTGGGTTAGAGAGGAAGGGGGTATTACAGCGAGGAAGAGACGGATGAGTGAGATAGAGACGAGCTTAGTGAGAGAGAGAGCGAGAGTCGGAGACAGAGAGAGAAATAGAGAGACGGTGTTAGTGAGAGAGGGGGAGTTACTATTGGACGGAGACATACATTCTAGGTTAGAGGATGCAGGAGAGCTGGAATTAAAGGACACGATCAGGGATCAGAGCGACGGTGAGGAGGCAGTGCGAGGGCCAGGACCGGGCTCACGGAGTTGGCTGGAAAGAGAGTTTCCACAGTCTGAGAACAGAGGCTGTTGTCCAGTGTGAGATGAGTCTCCCGTCTCTCTCCTTGTCTGTCTCTGGCTCTCCCACCCTCCCAGACTCTCCCTCCCTCCCTCTCTCCATCCCCATGTCTGTCCCCGACCTCCGTGTGTGTGACTCTTTCCTCGCTTTTCTCTTTCTCCCGCTCTCTGTCATCATCCATCTCTCCCTCTCTCTCTCTCACCATCTTTCACTCTGCCCCTCTCTCGCTCACCTCTCGTTCACACTCCCTCTTTCTCTCTCTCTTTCCCATTTCTATCATTGTCTCCCTCTATCCATCTTCACGCTCTCTCTATCCCTCTCCCACTCATCTCTCCTGTCTATATTTCCCCATTCCCTCCCTATCTCCCTCAATTTCTCTCTTATTTCTCCCAACCTCCTCTCCCACTTTCTCCTCTTCTCCTTGTCTTTCCTCTCACACTCCTTCTTTCTCTCCCCGTCTCTTTCCAGAACTCCAAACTCCCTCTTCCACGCAGCTTCTCTGCACTCCCCTCTCTCTATCTCGCTACCACCACCCCCACCCTCGTCACCCCGTTCTCTCTCCCCTCTCCTTGTTCACTAGGACAAAGAGTTGGAACTCCCGGGGTCTCTATGTGAATGGGAAGGTCTGGGTTTATCTGGGTATCTCTCTCTCAGTCGACACAGCCTCAGAACGGAATCCTGGACACTAAGGAGACACCCTTTGACCTCTCCCTATCACCAGCTCAGTGTTTGTCTGTGGGACAGAGTGGCGCAACATCTCACAAACAGAGATTGTGAGAAGGAGTCGGGGTCGGGGTTGGAGACAGAGAGAGAGGGGGAGTTTGGAGACAAGAGAGAGAGAGTCGGGTTTAAAGGCATGGAGAGATTTAGGTTTAGAGGGAGAGAGAGCCGTTTTTTGAGGGTGAGAGAGAATGCACCCTCTAAACACATTAGAAAAAGCGTCGGAGTTGAAGAGATGGAGAGATCTTGGTGAGAGAGAGAGACAGACAGACAGACAGAGAGACGGGGCTCGAGAGAGAGGGTTCCGTGGCAAGAGAGAGAGCAAGAGTCAGGGTTCCATATATAGAGTGGAGGATAGAGAGTGAGAAAGAGTCAGGATTCGAAAAAGAGAGCACAGGGGATAGACAGAGAGAGAGAGAGAAAGAGAGAGAGAGTCGGGATTAGACTGTGGAAACTCCTTACACCTGACTCCATGATCCCGGTCCTAACCCTCCCACTGCCTCCTCTCCCTCGCTTTGGAACCTGACCGTGTCCTCAAATCCCTGCTCTCCCGTAACCTCGAACCCAGAATATTTATCTGTCCCATCCCGTGTCTCTCTCTCTCCCTCTCTCTCTCTCTACCTATCTATAACCCAACACACTTCCTCTCTCCGTTTTCCTCTCTTTCTCTCTGTCTCTCCTTCTGTCGCTCTCGCTCCCTCTCACCCCTCTTTGCACCACCCTCTGTCCCTCACTCCAGTCTCCTTCACCCCTCTGTCACCCCCATTTCCACTCTACTCCGGCCTGGTTCCCATTAAAGACGGTTGGAACTCCCGCCGGTGTCTATGTGTGAGGTGGAAGGTCTGGGCTGTGCTGAGGATCGCTCTCTCTGTCGACACTGCCACAGAAGCGGAGCCTGGACACCAAACAGACACACTTTGCCCTCTCCCTATCACCAGGGCATTGTTTGTGCGACAGAGCAGTGCAACACTTCACAAACAGAAATAAAGAGCGGGGGTCGGGTCGGGGTGGGGGTAGGGAATGCGTCTGCGTTAGAGAGAGGGGCAGTCTGGCTGGGAGAGAGATATTCTGGGTGAGAGGGCGCGGGAGAGCTGTGATTCGAGGACACGGTCAGCGATCAGAGCGAGGGGGAGGAGGCAGTGGCGGGAGTGGTCAGGACCGTAATCAGAGGTTCAGGTGGAAAGAGGTTTTCCACAGTCTTGAGTCCAGACGCTGTCGTCCGGTGTGAGGTGAGTCTCCCATCCCCCCCACGCCCACTGTCTCCCTCCCTCCCCCTCTCGCTTGTCCCGTTCTCTCTCTCCGCCCCCTCCCAGTGAGGAAGTGAAGTGTTAAGAATTGCAACCATACCTATAACTGGTAAACAAAACATATATATATATCTCCATTTATATTTCTTTAGCAAGGACTAGCAAGCTGCTGACCCATTAGTTAACTTGGAAAGTTAAGTATGTTAACTGCCTTTGTTTCGGGTAACGGACCATTCCGATATGTCAGACGGTGGCGATACTGGGTGTAATTAACATCGAAGTGGAGGCTTGGTCTGAACAATGAAGGGTGATACTTGCCTTTGAATGCCTTGATTATAACTCAATTATACTAAGACAAGAGATGTGATAGCTGTCTCGGGATCTCTATAGCTTGACCGAAACTCGCGGCACCGTATTCATGAAATGTGTGTGACAATTCCTGTATAAATGTCTGTCTGCCCGTTGTGCGGGGAGAACTCGGGAAGCGACTTTTAGTGAGTGCTGAAGAGAATTCTCCTAGCGGTGCACTGCTAATAAAAGTATTTGTTCGAATTGACCTCGTGGCACTGTGTTACTTACAGTGGACAGAAGGGGAAAACTAATTTCGGGACGACACCTCTCTCTCCCCATCATTCCCTCTCCTCCCTCCCTCCCTCCATCTCTCTATCTCCTTTACCATTTCTCTCTCCCCCGCTCACTCTTTCTCTCTAACTCTCCCTCTCTTCCCTCAATTTCTAATCCCTTCTTCTCTCTTTGTCGCTCGAACCCTGTCTTGCTCCATAACCCTGTCTGTCCCCCACTAACACCTGCTCCCCGTCCCACTAACCCCGGCCCTCTCTCCATATCTAAGCCCGACTCTCTCTCACTCTCTAACCCCGACCCTTTCTCCCCGTCTCCCTTTGTCCTTCTCTCTCTTCCTCTTTCTCTCCTCCACTCCTTCCATTACTGTCTCTCCCCCAATCGCTCTCTCCCTCCCTGCTGATTACCCTGATAGATGTTTGGAAATCTCTGTGTGAAGGGATTGTCTGTGCTGCGTTGGGGATCGATCTCTCCGTCGACACTGCCTCAGGAGCGGAGTGGGGACATCAGGGAGACATCCTGTGCCCTCTCGCTATCAGCAGAGGATTGTTTATTTGTGGCACAGAATGGTGCAACACTTCACAAACAGAGATATAGGGAGACAGTCGGGGTTAGGGATATTAGGGGTTAGGGAGAGTAGGGGTTAGCGAGAGAGATTGAATCGGGGTGAGAACGAACAATTGATTCTGGGTTAGAGAGAGAGAGAGAGAGTCTGGTTTACGAGAGAGAGAGAGAGAGAGAGAGAGAGAGAGAATCGGAGTTAGAGAGAAAGAGAAAGGGAGAGAGATAGAGTCGAGGTTAGGAAGAGAGTGAATCGAGAATAGGGAGAAAACGGAACCGTTATTCAGACAGAGGGAGAAAGTTGGTGGGAGAAAGCCTCCGGGATATCGAAAGAGAGAGTCCTGGTTAGAGAGGGTGTGTCGGGGTTGGAGACAGAGAGGCGGTGCTAGCGGGGGCGGGGGGGTGGGTGGGAGAAAGAGACTGGGTTAGAGAGAGTGTTGGTGTTGGACAGAAAGCAACATTCCAGGTTAGAGGGTGCAGGAGTACTGGGATTCGAGGCACGGTCCACGTTCAGACGAGGGAGAAGAGAGTTTGGGAGGGTCAGGGCCGGGAGCAGCGAGTCAGGTGGAGAAAGATTTTCAACAGTCTGAGAACAGATGCTGTGGTCCTGTGTGAAGTGAGTCTTCCGTCTCTCGCCCTGTCTGTTTCCCACACTCTCTACCTCACAAACTCTCCCTCCGTCCCTCTCTCCATCCGCGTGTCCATTACCGACCTCTTTGTGTAACTCTCCCTTTGCATTTCCCTTTCGCTTCCTGTGGTGCAACACTTCGCAAATGGAGATAGAGAGAGGGAGACCGGGTTAGAGAGTGTGGGGAAGATCTTGTGAGAGAGAGAGGGGGTACGAGAGCAAGAGAGAGAGAGACTGGGGTTGGATAGTGCGGCTTTAAAGGGATGGAGAGATTCAGGGTCGGAGAGAAAGGGGGAGTTGTGTTCAAAGGAAGAGGGAAGGGTGAGAGCGGGAGAGAGGGAGAATGCTCGAGACGATGTCAGTGAGAAAGCGTCGGAGTTAAAGAGATGGGGAGATTCTTGTTGGAGAGAGAGAGAGAGGGAGAGAGGGAGATAGAGAGAGAGAGAGACGGGGTGAGAGGCAGAAAGATAGTCCGGATTAAAGGAATGGAGACATTCAGGGTCGGAGAGGAAGGGAGAGTTATGTGTAAAGGCAATAAGAGAGGGGTGAGAGCTGGAGAATCTTGGTTGGAAATAGAGAGAGAATGCTAGAGAGTGTCGATGTCACTGAGAGAGCGTTGGAGTTAAAGAGATATAGAAAGCCTGGTTGGGGGGGTGGCAGATAGGGTGAGAGAAAGAGAGAGAGACGGGGTTAGACTGTGGAAATTCTCCGTACACCCGACACCCTTCTCCCGACCCTAACCCTCTCACTGCCTCCTCCCTCTCTCTCTGAGCCCTGACCGTGTCCCTGAATTCCAGCTGTCCCACAACCTCTAACCCGGAACCCCACACAAAGTATACTGACTCTGACTCTCTTTCGCTCTCTCCCACCTCAGTCTGACCCTCTGTCCCCACTATTTCCCTCCTTTTCTCGTCTCTCTCCCTCTCTCACTTACTTTCTCTTCCCCCACTTTGCACCACCGTCCCTCCCTCATTCCCGTTGTTCCTCCCAATCTCTGACCCCCACTCCCTCTCTCTCTCTCGCCAGCGCAATCTGTGGTGCAGCACTTCACATGGAGAGAGAAGAGGGGTGTCGTTGTTAGAGAGAGAGAGAGAGAGAGAGGGAGGGAGAGAGAGGGAGAGAGAGGGAGAGGTGAGTGTCTGGGTGGAGCAGAGAAATATTCTGTGTAACAGAGCGTGGGAAAGCTGGAATTCCAGAACACGGTCAGAGTTCAGAGCGAGGGGGAGGAGGCAGTGGGAGGATCAGGACCAGGAACAGGGAGTTGGGTGTAAAGAGGGTATCCGCAGTCTGAGTCCAGACGCTGTCTTCTGTTGACAGGTCAGCCTCTCGTCCTCCTCCACATCCACCCACCTTGCTTCACCACCTCTCTCTCTCTTTCTTTCTCTCTGCCTCTCTCTGACACCACTCTCCCTACCTCTAACCCTGACTCTCACGCTCTAGCCACGAACCATTCTCACTCGAGTCCCGACTCTCTCTCTCTCTCCTACTTTCTGTCCGCCTCACCTTTCACCACTCTGGCCCCCACTCATTCTCTCGATCCCCGCTGGTAAACAAGGAAGAAATTTGAAATAGTGGTGTCTCTGTGTGAGATGGAAGGTCTGCGATGTGTTTGGGATCTCTCTCTTTCTCTCTCTCTCTCTGGGCCGAAGATCTATCAGCAGCGGACCCTGGACACCAAGCAGACACACTTTGCCCTCTCCCTATCACCAGGACAGTGTTTATCTGTAGTACAGAGTGGTGCAATACTTCACAAACAGAGATAGAGCGAGGGAGTCTCAGTTAGAGAGAGAAAGAGAGAGAGAGTCTGGGTGGGACAGAGGTATTCTGGGTAAGAAGGCGCGGGACTGCTGGAATTCGGGGACAGGGTCAGAGATCAGAGCGAGGGCGATGGTCAGGACCGGGAGTAGTAAGTCTGGTGTAAAGAGGGTTTACACAGTCCAGACGTTGTCGTCCGGTGTGAGGTGAGTCTCCCGTCTCCCTTCCCACGGCACCTTCTCTGTTTATCTCCCGACACTCGTCGGTCGATCCTCTCTCTCTCCCACCCCTCTACCATACTTTTCATCTTTGTTTCTCCTTCCTCATCCACTGCCGCTCTCTCTTTCACCTTTCCCTCCTTTTCTCCCTCTTCCATTTCCCTCCATGTCTCTCTCTCTCCCCCTCCTTGTTTCACCCTGAGTCTTCTCTCTCTGACTCTCAAACCCTGAGTATTTCTCTGTAAACCCAACTGTCTCTTTCACCCCGTCTCTCTCAGGTAACCGAGACACTCTCTGCCTCTTTTTCGCCCTCTCCTTCTGCTTCTTGCTCCTTCTCCCCTTCCTCTCCGCCTCTTCTTCCACCACTGTCTGTCCCGCACTCGTTTTCTCCTTCTCCGCTGGTAACCCCGGCAAGAAGTTGGAAATAGCGGGGTTTCTGTGTGAGGTGAAAGGTCTGCGCTGTGCTGTGGATCTGTCTCTCGATCGATGCTGTCTCAACAGCAGACCGTGGACACCAAACAGACACCCTTTGCCCTCTCCCTATCAGGTGGACAGTGTTTATCTTTTGTCCAGTGTGGTGCAACACTTCACAAACAGAGACAGAGAGGGGGAGTCGGTGTTTGAGAGAGAGAGAGAGAGAAAGAGAAAGAGAAAGAGAGAGAGAGAGAGAGAGAGAGAATACGGATGAGCAGTGTGTCCGGTGTAAAGAGGCTTTCCACAGTCTGAGTCCAGACGCTGTCGTCCAATGTGAGTTGAATGTCCTGTCTCCCCCTCACTCTTCCTATGTATCTCTCCACTCTCGAGGCTCCTGTCCCCTCTCCCACCTCTCTCCCAATCATCTTTCTCTCCACTCCCTCTCTATATCCTTCTATTTTGCCCTTTCCCTCATTTTCTCTGCCTTCCCCGGTTCACTTCCTTCCCTCTCTCTGTTCGTCGCGTCCTTTCTCTGTCTAACCCCGAATCTTGTATCTCACTCTAATCTTCACTCCCTCTCTTTATCCCCGGCTTTCTCCCTCCCTCCTCCTCAACACCGAATCTCGCTGCCACTTTCGAAACCAGATTCCCTCTCAAGAACCCCGACTCTCTCTCCCCATAACCCCGACTCTTTCTCTCTCGCAAACCCCAACAGCATCTCTCCCTCTCTAACCATCACTCTTTCGCCCCTCTCTCTCTGTTCCCGACATCCTCTCTCTTTCTTTTTCATTTTTTAATTAATTTTAAAATTAATACAGATTAATACAAATAACCGGTGATTATCCACGTAATACAAAGAGATCAGGAAGACAATCATGACATATATAATCATAAAGACTAAAAAATATATTCTAGACCCCACTGTCTCTTAGTAAGCGAATACAATACAAAAAAAATCAAAAAGAGAAAGAAAAAAATTATTGTATAAAAAAGAACCCACAAATCAAAAAGTAAGTAAAAAATCGAAACAAACTAAAAATCTTAAAAAGAAAAAAAAACTGGACTGATATTTCAAGATGAACAAAGAGCATCAGTGTGTCATCAAATCCGCTCCTGTGACATCCTCTCTAAGCCCGACTTTTCTTTTACCCCTATTCTCTCTCTCCGCCCTCAAACCGATACATTCTCTCTCGCCTCTCTCTCTATAAACCCAACTATCTCCTTTCTCTCTATGTCTGTGAGGTGTTGCACCACTGCACGACAGATAAACATTTACCGGGTGATAGGCAGAGGGACGGGTGAGTCCATAGTGTCCAGTGTCCTCTCCTGAAGCAGTGTCGACAGAGCGAGAGAGATCCCCAGACCAGCCCTGACCCAGCGACACCAGGAGTTCCAACCCTCAGTCCTGGCAACAAGGGCAGGGAGTGGGGTTGGGAGTTCCAGACGGAAAGATAGAGAAGGGGAGAGAGAGAATGAGCAAGAGAAGAGAACGAGTTTCACAGAGTTAGAGAGAGGAGGGAGACAGAAGGAGGATAGAGGGAGGAAGAGATTGAGGGAGAGGAGAGATGGGGAGAAAACAAGACAATAGAGAGTGACTATGAGAGAGTGGGGAGAAAGTGGACAGAGAGAGGGGAGAATGAGAAAGAGAAGAAACACGCGAGATCCCCTGAGCAAATCTCACTCTTTCTTACACTTCCTCTCTCCCCTATACCTGGGAGACACAGTTGGAACACCCCCACAAACCCCAACACATTGAACTCCTTCTCCCACGTCGTATGCAGGAAAAACACCCGGGACACCCTCACTAACTGCCACTCATTCTGACCCTCCCTCTCCTCCTTACTCTGTACACAGGAGAAACATCGGGGGCACGCTCAGCTCCTTCCACCACCTCTAACCCTCCGGCTCCCTCATACTTAGGAGACATGCACGGAACCCCCACTCACTACCACCAATCTAATATTCCCTCCCCCTGTACCTAGGAGATACGCCAGAAATCCCCTCACGGACTCCCACCCCCTCTGAACCTCTCGCTAATCCCTGTGCCCAGGACCCCACAGAACCCCACACTAATTGCACCCTAGCTAACCTTACCCCCTCTCCACCCTCTGACCCAGGAGATATAACCGGTAACAACCTCACCACCACTCCTCCATCCCCCTCTCTCTCTCCCCTGTATCCATTAAACACACGGGACACACACACTAATTCCGCCCCCAATAAACTTCCTTCTTCCTCTCCGCAACCCAGGAGACACACCCGGTACCCTCTCACTACCACACCAGTTAACCCTCCTTCTTCTTCCCTGTAACCAGGCTACAAACCAAATACCCCCTCACTAACACCTCACCCCCTAAACCTCTCGCTACCCCCTGTACCAGAAGACATACTCTGGACCCCTCACAGACTAACACCACCTCGAACCCACCCTCCATCTCTCCACTCCCCGTATCTCGGAGACACACCCGGGACCCACACAGGCCCTCTAGCCATCCCCATCACTAACACCCACCTGATCTAACCCTCCCTGCCCCTCTAAGGCCAAGCCCCGACACCCACGAGACACACCCCGATCCTCCTTGCTGACTCACATCGCCTCTAACCAACTTCCTCCATCCTACAGACATCACAGACTATGGAGCTCATCGCAGACACCTCCCACCTCCTTCCGCCCTCTTCACTAAGCCGTCTGGCACGCCAGTGGCTGTTGGAGGACTCGCCCCAGCTGGATTGGGCGGGGGCTGTGGTGGGAGAGCGCCCGGTAGGGGCGACCCTCCTCCTCAAGTCTCCCGGGGTGCTAGCCGGCTCCCCTTTCGCCCAGGCGGTCTTCCGGGAGGCCGGCTGCCGGTTTCGTTGGCTGAGGCGGGACGGGGAGGACCTGAAGCCTGTCTGCACAGTGGCCTGTGTCTGGGGACCGGCCCGGACCCTGCTGCTGGCCGAAAGGGCCGCCCTCAACGTTCTGGCCCGGGCTAGCGGGGTGGCCACGTCCTGTCGTTCCGCCCAAGAGCTGGCCCGCTCCCTGGGCTGGAGTGGGCGGCTGGCGGGCACCCGCAAGACCACCCCTGGCTTTCGGCTGGTGGAGAAGCACGCCATGGCGGTGGGCGGGGTGGAGACCCATCGATACGGCCTCGGCGACCTGCTCATGCTCAAGGACAATCACCTGGTGGTGGTCGGAGATATCGCTAAGGTAACCGGTGCTGAAGGTGTTATTGGCTTTGCAGCTGGAATCTGGGTCGTTGGTTTCGGAGTAAACGGTGTCAGAAAGATGCTTTTTCCATGATAATTGGGGATTGCGTGGTTGTTTACCTCGAAAACTGCAAGGTGGGTCTGAGGTTTCCCTGGTTATTCCGGATGAGGTGTGTGGTTGCCTGGTTAACCAGGAACAGGGGGTATTGTTTCCTTTGTAACTGTAGGCAAGGAGGTTGGTTGGCTGGGTAATTTGGAGCATGGCGTCTTGATTCCATGGTAACTGGGGCACCAGCCGGGTAGTTGCCTGGCGAACCGGGAGGCGGGAGGTGCTGTTTCCCTCGTCACTGGGGTCTTGGCCGGTTGTTGCCTTGGTAACAGTGAGGTGGAGTGCTCCTTCCTTTGTTGCTCAGAAGAAGGTGGCTGGTTGCCCTCGTAACGGGAGTCGGGATGTTGTTGTTGCTCTGGTAAATGGGGACTAAGTTGTTGGTTTCCTGGGTAACTGCAGCCGTGGTCTATTGTTACCATGGTTACTGAGGTCGAGGCGGGTAGTTGCCTGGATAACCGGGAGGCAGAGTGTGTTATTTTCCTCGTAACTGAAGATGAATTTATTTATTGTCTGGGTCACGGAGAGGCAGTGGGTGTTCCTTCCCTGATAACTGGGACTGGACGGGTAGTTTCCTGAGTGACTGGGAGGGGGGAGTTATTTGCCTGTAATTGGGGACGAGGTAGTTGGTTGCCTGGGTAACCGGGGTCGGGTGGGATCGTTTCGTCCGTAACTGGAATGTGGCTTGGCGGTTGCTTGAGTAACCAGAGCTGGGTGATTCTTCCCTCGTAACTCGGGGCGAGGTGGGTCATTGCCTCCGAAACCTGGAGGCAGGTGTTGTTATTTCCCTTGATAACTGGGATCGAGGCAAGTAGTTCCCTCGGAAACCGGGAGCCAGGGCCTGTTCTTTAACTGTGAACAGGAGCGATGGGCAGCTGCTAGCCTGGGTAACTGGCAGCACAGTCTGTTGTTTTACCAGGTAAATAGGTCTCAGCGATTGGTTCCCTGAATAACCAGCAGCGGGGATTGTAGTATCCCTGTAACTGGGGACAATGCGGGTGGTTGCCTGGGAAACTGAGAGGCAGTTGTTGTTGTTTCCCTGGGAGCTGGGGACTTGGGTGACTGGGAGGGCGTGGAGTGTCGTTTACCAGGATAACCAGTGGTGATGCCTTGTCTTTGTCTTGGTATCCAAGAGCGGAGGTGTCGTTACTCTGGTAACTGGAAGGCAACCTGCCATCATCTGGTAAAATGTACAGGGGGGCATTGCTGGGGTAATCTGGGCAGGATTACCAGTGTTAACGAGCAGCAATGGGGAAGGGAGGGGGAGTGAAGGGGCCAATGACCGGATCCCTGGGCAAGGGGGCACCATTCTATACCTGGGTAACTGAGGGCAGAGGTCACTCGTCATCTGGGTTACCAGGGTAGGCAGCATCTTGTGTTGGCAAGGTAACCAGGGCCAGGGGCTGGTAGACATTTTGCCTGAGTAACCTGTCAGAGGATGTGGTTTGTAACCTGGGCGTGGCTGTTTCTCTCCGTTAACCTGATATCCAGGGGCAGGGTATATCCCCGTAACTTGGGGAACCAAGCAAAAGTGATCGTTGTTCAGGAGAGCGGACACAGGCGTGGGACGACGAGTGTTAACCATGCAACGACATTTGGTTGACTCATTACCTGGTTAACCATGGAGTCATACAGCACGGAAACATGCCCTTCGGCCCAGCTTGTCCATGCTGACCACCTCATTCTTCCTGCAAGTGCCAGTTGCCCGCATTCGGCCTATAAACCTCCAAGCCTCTCCCCTCCATGAACCTATCCAAATGCCTCTTAAATGTTGCATTTGTACCCGCATCGACCACTTCCTCATTCCATGTACTCACTGCACTCTGTGGAAGAGAGTTAGCTCTCAGGTCTCTTTTACATGCCCCCCTAATTTCTTGTATCTGTGCCCCATGGTTTTGCTCTCCCCAACCCTGGGGAAAAGACAATGACCGTCCACTTGATCCATACCCCACATGATTTTAGATACTTCTTTGAGATCACCCCTCATTCTCATACGTTCCAAGGAATAAAGATCCAGCGTGGCCAACCTCTCACTGTCACTCAGGCCTTCCAGTCCAGGCCACATAATCGTAAACCTCTTCTTCACTCTCTCCGGCTTGACAATGTCTTCCCTCTCAGAGGCTGACCAAAACTGAACACAATACTCAAAGTGCGTCCTCAACAACGACTTACATAATGCCCCTGCGACTAAACTCGATGCCCTGACTGATGAAGACCAACATGCCAAACGCCTTCTTCGCCACTCTGTCCACTTCCGCGGCCGCTTTCTGTGAACTGTGCACTTGTACTCCCACGTCCTTCTGTTCCATAACGCACGTCAGTGCCCTGCCATTGTCCGTATAAGGGCTACCCTGGTTTGAATGTCTAAAATGCATCACCTCACACTTATCTGATCCATCTCCACAGCTGATGCAGATCTCTCTGCAGTTCACTGTAACCTGCTTCACTATCAACAAGGCCCCTGAATATATTGTCATCAGCAAACTTGCTAATCTTGCCATGTTTATTGATACTCCTATCATTGACATACATAATGAATAACAGGTCCCAGCACTGACCCCTGGGGCACCCCACTGGTCACATGCCTCCTGTTGGAAAATCGAACATCAACCATCACACTCTGCTTCCTATCATCGAGCCAATTCTGAACCCACCTCTCTCACTCCCCCTGAATCGCATGCGACCGGAACTTGCAGATCAGCCTGTAATGCGGGACCTTGTTAAAAAGCCTTAGTGAAGTCCACATAGAAAACCCCACTGCCCTATCTTCATCTGTCCCCTCAGTTACCTCTTTAAAAAAACTCCTATGTTTCGTCAGACCAGGGTAATAGGTGACCGTTAACCAGGTAAAATGGGACCCGTGTGCACAGATTACTGGGATAACAGGGATCGGACGGGGTAGTTACCTTGGTAACCAAGGGGAGTGGTTGCTGTGGAACTCGTAATCCTGACATCTGAGGCAAGGATGGGTAGTCACTAGTTTACAGGAATTAAACTAGTCGATAACCAGTGGAAGAGGGGAGAGATCATGAATCAGGAAACTAGGACCGGGCGTCAGACACACCGTCGTCTCCGCCTCTGGGACCGGAGAGGAGACACACTATCCTCTGCCTTTCCGGGACCAGACATCAGTAACACCACCGTCTCCCCCTCGACTGCATCTCTGTTCCCAGGCGGTGCGGGAAGCCCGGATGATTGCGAGTGTCTATAACAAGATCGAGGTAGAGTCGCGCTCGCTGGAGGAGGCACGCCAGGCCGCTCTGGCAGGAGCCGATATCGTGATGCTGGACAACTTTACTCCCCAGGTAGGTGCGATCGGTGCTCGTCTCTCTATCTCTCTCCTCTGTCTCTGACCCTCTCTCTCTCGCTCCCTCTCTCACTCGTTGCTGTTCATTCTCGCTCCCTCGCTTCTGACGGCCGCCTCCTCCTCTCCAAGATGCCGCGGACTGCTTTCCTGTCCAAGCAGATGTCGTGGTCTGTGTTTATCCCCCACTCACACATATACAGGGTCGGTGCACCGGGTGGGCTGGTGAGTATGTTTGGATGCGTGGGGGAGTGCTGGTCGTGTTGTGTGTGTGTGTGTGTGTGTGTGTGTGTGTGTGTGTGTGTGTGTGTGTGTGTGTGTGAATGTGTGTGTGTGTGTGTGTGTGTGTTGCTCGTGCGTCTGTGTATGTGTGTC